>NW_027195869.1:0-127296 GCF_038502225.1 Cherax quadricarinatus | reverse complement strand
AAAAAATCGAAAAATATGGTAAAATGATGTTTTACTGCATATTTCGACGATTTTGGGCATATAGAGCACTTTTCACACAAACCTTTCTTTTTAGCGAAAATACATGGATTTTCACACTTGAAATATATATTGACACAATAGTACACTAAAATGTCATATTTAAGTTACTTTCAGCATAAAATTCAATTCCATTAGCAATTCTGATAAAAAAATTTGAAAATCCATGAATTTAGCTAAAAAATCAGGTTTGTCTGAAAAGTGTTCTAAATGCTGTAAATCGTCGAAATATGCAGTAAAACATGATTTTGCCACATTTTTGGATTTTTTCAATGCTTTTGGTATTTTTAAAAAAATATATGAAATATTCAAAAATATTTATGAATTTCATCGAAATTTTATGGGCTTTTTTGAAAAATGTGTAATATAGTTTAATATGTTGAAAAGCCTCGAAAAATTCAATTCCATTAACAATTCTGATAAAAAAGTTTGAAAATCCATGAATTTTAGTCTGAAAAGTGTTCTAAATGCTCCAAATCGTCGAAATATGCAGTAAAACATCATTTTACCATATTTTTCGATTTTTTCAATGCTTCAGGTATTTTTAAAAATACCTGAAGAATTTAAAAAATCGAAAAATATGGTAAAATGATGTTTTACTGCATATTTCGACGATTTGGGGCATTTAGAGCACTTTTCACGAAACCTCAATTTTATAAAAAATATATGGATTTTCACACTTGAAATATATATTGACACAATAGTAAACTAAAATGTGATATTTAAGTTACTTTCAGCATAAAATTCAATTCCATTAACAATTCTGATAAAAAAAATTGAAAATCCATGAATTTTAGCTAAAAAATCAGGTTTGTGTGAAAAGTGTTCTAAATGGTGTAAATCGTCGAAATGTGCAGTAAAATATGATTCTGCCACATTTTTCGATTTTTTCAATGCTTTTGATATTTTTAAAAAAATATATGAAATATTCAAAAATATTTCTCAATTTCATCGAAATTTTATGGGCTTTTTTGAAAAATATGTAATATAGTTTAAAATGTTGAAAATCCTCGAAAAATTCAATTCCATTAGCAATTCTGATAAAAAAGTTTGAAAATCCATGAATTTTAGCTAAAATATCAGGTTTGTCTGAAAAGTGTTCTAAATGCTCCAAATCGTCGAAATATGCAGTAAAACATCATTTTACCATATTTTTCGATTTTTTCAATGGTTCAGGTATTTCATATATTTAAAAAAAAAAAAATTGAAAAAAAACGAAAAATATGGCTAAATGATGTTTTACTGCATATTTCGACGATTTAGAGCATTTAGAACACTTTTCAGACAAACCTGATTTTTTAGCTAAAATTCATGGATTTTCAAACTTTTTTATCAGAATTACTAATGGAATTGAATTTTATGCTGAAAGTAACTTAAATATGACATTTTAGTGTAGTATTGTGTCAATATATATTTCAAGTGTGAAAATCCATGTATTTTAGCTAAAAAGAAAGGTTTGTCTGAAAAGTGTTCTAAATGCTCCAAATCGTCGAAATATGCAGTAAAACATCATTTTACCATATTTTTCGATTTTTTCAATGCTTCAGGTATTTTTAAAAATAGCAAAAGCATTGAAAAAATCGAAAAATATGGTAAAATGATGTTTTACTGCATATTTCGACGATTTGGGGCATTTAGAGCACTTTTCACACAAACCTTTCTTTTTAGCGAAAATACATGGATTTTCACACTTGAAATATATATTGACACAATACTACACTAAAATGTCATATTTAAGTTACTTTCAGAATAAAATTAAATTCCATTAGCAATTATGATAAAAAAATTTGAAAATCCATGAATTTTAGCTAAAAAATCAGGTTTGTCTGAAAAGTGTTCTAAATGCTGTAAATCGTCGAAATATGCAGTAAAACATGATTTTGCCACATTTTTCGATTTTTTCAATGCTTTTGGTATTTTTAAAAAAAATATATGAAATATTCAAAAATATTTCTGAATTTCATCGAAATTTTATGGGCTTTTTTGAAAAATATGTAATATAGTTTAAAATGTTGAAAAGCCTCGAAAAATTCAATTCCATTAGCAATTCTGATAAAAAAGTTTGAAAATCCATGAATTTTAGCTAAAATATCAGGTTTGTCTGAAAAGTGTTCTAAATGCTCCAAATCGTCGAAATATGCAGTAAAACATCATTTTACCATATTTTTCGATTTTTTCAATGCTTCAGGTATTTTTAAAAATAGCAAAAGCATTGAAAAAATCGAAAAATATGGTAAAATGATGTTTTACTGCATATTTCGACGATTTGGGGCATTTAGAGCACTTTTCACACAAACCTTTCTTTTTAGCTAAAATACATGGATTTTCACACTTGAAATATATATTGACACAATACTACACTAAAATGTCATATTTAAGTTACTTTCAGCATAAAATTCAATTCCATTAGCAATTCTGATAAAAAAATTTGAAAATCCATGAATTTTAGCTAAAAAATCAGGTTTGTCTGAAAAGTGTTCTAAATGCTCCAAATCGTCGAAATATGCAGTAAAACATCATTTTACCATATTTCTCGATTCATTCAATGCTTTTGTTTTTTTAAAATAAAAATCAAATTTATGGTGAAATGATGTTTTACTGCATATTTTTTCAGACAAACCTGATTTTTTTTTTTATCAGAATTGCAATTTTCAGGTATTTTTAAAAATAGCAAAAATCGTCGAAATATGCATCATGATTTTTCGAAAATCGAAAAAATACCTGAAGCACTGAAAAAATCGAAAAATATGGTAAAATGATGTTTTACTGCATATTTCGACGATTTTGGGCATTTAGAGCACTTTTCACACAAACCTTTCTTTTTAGCGAAAATACATGGATTTTCACACTTGAAATATATATTGACACAATACTACACTAAAATGTCATATTTAAGTTACTTTCAGCATAAAATTCAATTCCATTAGCAATTCTGATAAAAAAATTTGAAAATCCATGAATTTTAGCTAAAAAATCAGGTTTGTCTGAAAAGTGTTCTAAATGCTGTAAATCGTCGAAATATGCAGTAAAACATGATTTTGCCACATTTTTCGATTTTTTCAATGCTTTTGGTATTTTTAAAAAAATATATGAAATATTCAAAAATATTTCTGAATTTCATCGAAATTTTATGGGCTTTTTTGAAAAATATGTAATATAGTTTAAAATGTTGAAAAGCCTCGAAAAATTCAATTCCATTAGCAATTCTGATAAAAAAGTTTGAAAATCCATGAATTTTAGCTAAAATATCAGGTTTGTCTGAAAAGTGTTCTAAATGCTCCAAATCGTCGAAATATGCAGTAAAACATCATTTTACCATATTTTTCGATTTTTTCAATGGTTCAGGTATTTCATATATTTCATATATTTTTTAAAGAAACCAAAAGCATTGAAAAAAATCGAAAAATATGGCTAAATGATGTTTTACTGCATATTTCGACGATTTAGAGCATTTAGAACACTTTTCAGACAAACCTGATTTTTTAGCTAAAATTCATGGATTTTCAAACTTTTTTATCAGAATTACTGATGGAATTGAATTTTATGCTGAAAGTAACTTAAATATGACATTTTAGTGTAGTATTGAGTCAATATATGTTAAAAGTGTGAAAATTCATGTATTTTAGCTAAAAAGAAAGGTTTGTGTGAAAAGTGCTCTAAATGCCCCAAATCGTCGAAATATGCAGTAAAACATCATTTTACCATATTTTTCGATTTTTTCAATGCTTTTGCTATTTTTAAAAATACCTGAAGCACTGAAAAAATCGAAAAATATGGTAAAATGATGTTTTACTGCATATTTCGACGATTTTGGGCATTTAGAGCACTTTTCACACAAACCTTTCTTTTTAGCGAAAATACATGGATTTTCACACTTGAAATATATATTGACACAATACTACACTAAAATGTCATATTTAAGTTACTTTCAGCATAAAATTCAATTCCATTAGCAATTCTGATAAAAAAATTTGAAAATCCATGAATTTTAGCTAAAAAATCAGGTTTGTCTGAAAAGTGTTCTAAATGCTGTAAATCGTCGAAATATGCAGTAAAACATGATTTTGCCACATTTTTCGATTTTTTCAATGCTTTTGGTATTTTTAAAAAAATATATGAAATATTCAAAAATATTTCTGAATTTCATCGAAATTTTATGGGCTTTTTTGAAAAATATGTAATATAGTTTAAAATGTTGACAAGCCTCGAAAAATTCAATTCCATTAGCAATTCTGATAAAAAAGTTTGAAAATTCATGAATTTTAGCTAAAATATCAGGTTTGTCTGAAAAGTGTTCTAAATGCTCCAAATCGTCGAAATATGCAGTAAAACATCATTTTACCATATTTTCCGATTTTTTTCAATGGTTCAGGTCTTTCATTTATTTCATATATTTTAAAAAAAAAAACCAAAAGCATTGAGAAAAATCGAAAAATATGGCTAAATGATGTTTTACTGCATATTTCGACGATTTAGAGCGTTTAGAACACTTTTCAGACAAACCTGATTTTTTAAGCTAAAATTCATGGATTTTCAAACTTTTTTATCAGAATTACTGATGGAATTGAATTTTATGCTGAAAGTAACTTAAATATGACATTTTAGTGTAGTATTGTGTCAATATATATTTAAAGTGTGAAAATCCATGTATTTTAGCTAAAAAGAAAGGTTTGTGTGAAAAGTGCTCTAAATGCCCCAAATCGTCGAAATATGCAGTAAAACATCATTTTACCATATTTTTCGATTTTTTCAATGCTTTTGGTATTTTTAAAAATACCTGAAGCATTGAAAAAATCGAAAAATATGGTAAAATGATGTTTTACTGCATATTTCGACGATTTGGGCATTTAGAGCACTTTTCACACAAACCTTTCTTTTTAGCTAAAATACATGGATTTTCACACTTGAAATATATATTGACACAATACTACACTAAAATGTCATATTTAAGTTACTTTCAGCATAAAATTCAATTCCATTAGCAATTCTGATAAAAAAATTTGAAAATCCATGAATTTTAGCTAAAAAATCAGGTTTGTCTGAAAAGTGTTCTAAATGCTGTAAATCGTCGAAATATGCAGTATATGCCACATTTTTCGATTTTTTCAATGCTTTTTGTATTTTTAAAAAATTATATGAAATATTCAAAAATATTTCTCAATTTCATCGAAATTTTATGGCCTTTTTTTTAAATTATGTAATGTAGTTTAAAATGTTGAAAAGCCTCGAAAAATTCAATTCCATTAGCAATTCTGATAAAAAAGTTTGAAAATCCATGAATTTTAGCTAAAATATCAGGTTTGTCTGAAAAGTGTTCTAAATGCTCCAAATCGTCGAAATATGCAGTAAAACATCATTTTACCATATTTTTCGATTTTTTCAATGCTTCAGGTATTTTTAAAAATAGCAAAAGCATTGAAAAAATCGAAAAATATGGTAAAATGATGTTTTACTGCATATTTCGACGATTTGGGGCATTTAGAGCACTTTTCACACAAACCTTTCTTTTTAGCTAAAATACATGGATTTTCACACTTGAAATATATATTGACACAATACTACACTAAAATGTCATATTTAAGTTACTTTCAGCATAAAATTCAATTCCATTAGTAATTCTGATAAAAAAGTTTGAAAATCCATGAATTTTAGCTAAAATATCAGGTTTGTCTGAAAAGTGTTCTAAATGCTCCAAATCGTCGAAATATGCAGTAAAACATCATTTTACCATATTTTTCGATTTTTTCAATGCTTTTGGTATTTTTAAAAATACCTGAAGCATTGAAAAAATCGAAAAATATGGTAAATGATGTTTTACTGCATATTTCGACGATTTGGAGCATTTAGAACACTTTTCAGACAAACCTGATATTTTAGCTAAAATTCATGGATTTTCAAACTTTTTTATCAGAATTGCTAATGGAATTGAATTTTATGCTGAAAGTAACTTAAATATGACATTTCAGTGTAGTATTGTGTGAAAATCCATGTATTTTCGCTAAAAAGAAAGGTTTGTGTGAAAAGTGCTCTAAATGCCCAAAATCGTCGAAATATGCAGTAAAACATCATTTTACCATATTTTTCGATTTTTTCAATGCTTCAGGTATTTTTAAAAATAGCAAAAGCATTGAAAAAATCGAAAAATATGGTAAAATGATGTTTTACTGCATATTTCGACGATTTGGGGCATTTAGAGCACTTTTCACACAAACCTTTCTTTTTAGCGAAAATACATGGATTTTCACACTTGAAATATATATTGACACAATACTACACTAAAATGTCATATTTAAGTTACTTTCAGCATAAAATTCAATTCCATTAGCAATTCTGATAAAAAAAAATTGAAAATCCATGAATTTTAGCTAAAAAACCAGTTTTGTCTGAAAAGTGTTCTAAATGCTGTAAATCGTCGAAATATGCAGTAAAACATGATTTTGCCACATTTTCCGATTTTTTCAATGCTTTTGGAATTTTCAAAAAAAATATATGAAATACTCAAAAATATTTCTAAACTTCACCTAAATTTTATGGACTTTTTTGAAAAATGTGTAATATAGTTTAAAATGTTGAAAAGCCTCGAAAAATTCAATTCCATTAGCAATTCTGATAAAAAAGTTTGAAAATCCATGAATTTTAGCTAAAATATCAGGTTTCTCTGAAAAAAGTTGTAAATGCTCCAAATCGTCGAAATATGCAGTAAAACATCATTTCACCATATTTTTCGATTTTTTCAATGCTTCAGGTATTTTTAAAAATAGCAAAAGCATTGAAAAAATCGAAAAATATGGTAAAATGATGTTTTACTGCATATTTCGACGATTTGGGGCATTTAGAGCACTTTTCACACAAACCTTTCTTTTTAGCTAAAATACATGGATTTTCACACTTGAAACATATATTGACTCAATACTACACTAAAATGTCATATTTAAGTTACTTTCAGCCTAAAATTCAATTCCATCAGTAATTCTGATAAAAAAATTGAAAATCCATGAATTTTAGCTAAAAAATCAGGTTTGTCTGAAGAGTGTTCTAAACGCTCTAAATCGTCGAAATATGCAGTAAAACATCATTTAGCCATATATCTCGATTTTTTTCAATGCTTTTGTTTTTTTAAAATATATGAATTATATGAAATTCCTGAAACATTGAAAAAATCGAAAAATATGGTGAAATGTTTTACTGCATATTTCGATGATTTGGAGCATTTAGAACACTTTTCAGACAAACCTGATATTTTAGCTAAAATTCATGGATTTTCAAACTTTTTTATCAGAATTGCTAATGGAATTTAATTTTTCGACGCTTTCCAACATTTTAAACTACATTACATATTTTTCAAATTGTGAAAATCCATGTATTTTAGCTAAAAAGAAAGGTTCGTGTGAAAAGTGCTCTAAATGGCCGAAATCGTCGAAATATGCAGTAAAAAATCATTTTACCGTATTTTTCTATTTTTTCAATGCTTTTGCTATTTTTAAAAATACCTGAAGCACTGAAAAAATCGAAAAATATGGTAAAATGATGTTTTACTGCATATTTCGACGATTTTGGGCATTTAGAGCACTTTTCACACAAACCTTTCTTTTTAGCGAAAATACATGGATTTTCACACTTGAAATATATATTGACACAATACTACACTAAAATGTCATATTTAAGTTACTTTCAGCATAAAATTCAATTCCATTAGCAATTCTGATAAAAAAATTTGAAAATCCATGAATTTTAGCTAAAAAATCAGGTTTGTCTGAAAAGTGTTCTAAATGCTGTAAATCGTCGAAATATGCAGTAAAACATGATTTTGCCACATTTTTCGATTTTTTCAATGCTTTTGGTATTTTTAAAAAAATATATGAAATATTCAAAAATATTTCTGAATTTCATCGAAATTTTATGGGCTTTTTTGAAAAATATGTAATATAGTTTAAAATGTTGAAAAGCCTCGAAAAATTCAATTCCATTAGCAATTCTGATAAAAAAGTTTGAAAATTCATGAATTTTAGCTAAAATATCAGGTTTGTCTGAAAAGTGTTCTAAATGCTCCAAATCGTCGAAATATGCAGTAAAACATCATTTTACCATATTTTCCGATTTTTTTCAATGGTTCAGGTCTTTCATTTATTTCATATATTTTAAAAAAAAAACCAAAAGCATTGAGAAAAATCGAAAAATATGGCTAAATGATGTTTTACTGCTTATTTCGACTATTTAGAGCGTTTAGAACACTTTTCAGACAAACCTGATTGTTTAGCTAAAATTCATGGATTTTCAAATTTTTTTATTAGAATTACTGATGGAATTGAATTTTATGCTGAAATAACTTAAATATGACATTTTAGTGTAGTATTGAGTCAATATGTTTCTTGTGTGAAAATCCATGTATTTTAGCTAAAAAGAAAGGTTTGTGTGAAAAGTGCTCTAAATGCCCCAAATCGTCGAAATATGCAGTAAAACATCATTTTACCATATTTTTCGATTTTTTTAATGCTTTTGTTATTTTTAAAAATACCTGAAGCATTGAAAAAATCGAAAAACATGGTGAAATGATGTTTTACTGCATATTTCGACGATTTGGGGCATTTAGAGCACTTTTCACACAAACCTTTCTTTTTAGCTAAAATACATGGATTTTCACACTTGAAATATATATTGACACAATACTACACTAAAATGTCATATTTAAGTTACTTTCAGCATAAAATTCAATTCCATTAGCAATTCTGATAAAAAAGTTTGAAAATCCATGAATTTTAGCTAAAATATCAGGTTTGTCTGAAAAGTGTTCTAAAGGCTCCAAATCGTGGAAATATGCAGTAAAACATCATTTTACCATATTTTTCGATTTTTTCAATTCTTCAGGTATTTTTAAAAATAGCAAAAGCATTGATAAAATCGAAAAATATGGTAAAATGATGTTTTACTGCATATTTCGACGATTTTGGGCATTTAGAGCACTTTTCACACAAACCTTTCTTTTTAGCGAAAATACATGGATTTTCACACTTGAAATATATATTGACACAATACTACACTAAAATGTCATATTTAAGTTACGTTCAGAATAAAATTAAATTCCATTAGCAATTATGATAAAAAAATTTGAAAATCCATGAATTTTAGCTAAAAAACCAGTTTTGTCTGAAAAGTGTTCTAAATGCTGTAAATCGTCGAAATATGCAGTAAAACATGATTTTGCCACATTTTCCGATTTTTTCAATGCTTTTGGAATTTTCAAAAAAAATATATGAAATACTCAAAAATATTTCTGAATTTCATCGAAATTTTATGGGCTTTTTTGAAAAATATGTAATATAGTTTAAAATGTTGAAAAGCCTCGAAAAATTCAATTCCATTAGCAATTCTGATAAAAAAGTTTGAAAATCCATGAATTTTAGCTAAAATATCAGGTTTGTCTGAAAAGTGTTCTAAATGCTCCAAATCGTCGAAATATGCAGTAAAACATCATTTCACCATATTTTTCGATTTTTTCAATGCTTCAGGTATTTTTAAAAATAGCAAAATCATTGAAAAAATCGAAAAATATGGTAAAATGATGTTTTACTGCATATTTCGACGATTTGGGGGCATTTAGAGCACTTTTCACACAAACCTTTCTTTTTAGCTAAAATACATGGATTTTCACACTTGAAACATATATTGACTCAATACTACACTAAAATGTCATATCTAAGTTACTTTCAGCCTAAAATTCAATTCCATCAGTAATTCTGATAAAAAAATTGAAAATCCATGAATTTTAGCTAAAAAATCAGGTTTGTCTGAAGAGTGTTCTAAACGCTCTAAATCGTCGAAATATGCAGTAAAACATCATTTAGCCATATTTCTCGATTTTTTTCAATGCTTTTGTTTTTTTAAAATATATGAAATATATGAAATACCTGAACCATTGAAAAAATCGAAAAATATGGTGAAATGATGTTTTACTGCATATTTCGACGATTTGGAGCATTTAGAACACTTTTCAGACAAACCTGATATTTTAGCTAAAATTCATGGATTTTCAAACTTTTTTATCAGAATTGCTAATGGAATTGAATTTTTCGAGGCTTTTCAACATTTTAAACTATATTACATATTTTTCAAAAGTGTGAAAATCCATGTATTTTAGCTAAAAAGAAAGGTTTGTGTGAAAAGTGCTCTAAATGCCCCAAATCGTCGAAATATGCAGTAAAAATTCATTTTACCTTATTTTTTGATTTTTTCAATGCTTTTGCTATTTTTAAAAATACGTGAAGCACTGAAAAAATCGAAAAATATGGCAAAATGATGTTTTACTGCATATTTCGACGATTTTGGGCATTTAGAGCACTTTTCACACAAACCTTTCTTTTTAGCGAAAATACATGGATTTTCACACTTGAAATATATATTGACACAATACTACACTAAAATGTCATATTTAAGTTACTTTCAGCATAAAATTCAATTCCATTAGCAATTCTGATAAAAAAATTTGAAAATCCATGAATTTTAACTAAAAAATCAGGTTTGTCTGAAAATTGTTCAAAATGCTGTAAATCGTCGAAATATGCAGTAAAACATGATTTTGCCACAATTTTCGATTATTTCAATGCTTTTGCTATTTTTAAAAAAATATATGAAATTTTCAAAAATATTTCTGAATTTCTTCGAAATTTGATGGGCTTTTTTGAAAAATATGTAATATAGTTTAAAATGTTGACAAGCCTCGAAAAATTCAATTCCATTAGCAATTCTGATAAAAAAGTTTGAAAATTCATGAATTTTAGCTAAAATATCAGGTTTGTCTGAAAAGTGTTCTAAATGCTCCAAATCGTCGAAATATGCAGTAAAACATCATTTTACCATATTTTCCGATTTTTTTCAATGGTTCAGGTCTTTCATTTATTTCATATATTTTAAAAAAAAAACCAAAAGCATTGAGAAAAATCGAAAAATATGGCTAAATGATGTTTTACTGCTTATTTCGACTATTTAGAGCGTTTAGAACACTTTTCAGACAAACCTGATTTTTTAGCTAAAATTCATGGATTTTCAAATTTTTTTATTAGAATTACTGATGGAATTGAATTTTATGCTGAAAGTAACTTAAATATGACATTTTAGTGTAGTATTGAGTCAATATATGTTTCAAGTGTGAAAATCCATGTATTTTAGCTAAAAAGAAAGGTTTGTGTGAAAAGTGCTCTAAATGCCCCAAATCGTCGAAATATGCAGTAAAACATCATTTTACCATATTTTTCGATTTTTTCAATGCTTTTGCTATTTTTAAAAATAGCTGAAGCATTGAAAAAATCGAAAAATATGGTAAAATGATGTTTTACTGCATATTTCGACGATTTGGGGCATTTAGAGCACTTTTCACACAAACCTTTCTTTTTAGCTAAAATACATGGATTTTCACACTTGAAATATATATTGACACAATACTACACTAAAATGTCATATTTAAGTTACTTTCAGCATAAAATTCAATTCCATTAGCAATTCTGATAAAAAAATTTGAAAATCCATGAATTTTAGCTAAAAAATCAGGTTTGTCTGAAAAGTGTTCTAAATGCTGTAAATCGTCGAAATATGCAGTAAAACATGATTTTGCCACATTTTTCGATTTTTTCAATGCTTTTGGTATTTTTAAAAAATATATGAAATATTCAAAAATATTTCTCAATTTCATCGAAATTTTATGGGCTTTTTTGAAAAATATGTAATATAGTTTAAAATGTTGAAAAGCCTCGAAAAATTCAATTCCATTAGCAATTCTGATAAAAAAGTTTGAAAATCCATGAATTTTAGCTAAAATATCAGGTTTGTCTGAAAAGTGTTCTAAATGCTCCAAATCGTCGAAATATGCATTAAAACATAATTTTACCATATTCGATTTTTTCAATGGTTCAGGTATTTCATTTATTTCATATATTTTTTAAAAAACCAAAAGCATTGAAAAAAAACGAAAAATATGGCAAAATGATGTTGTACTGCATATTTCGACGATTTAGAGCGTTTAGAACACTTTTCAGACAAACCTGATTTTTTAGCTAAAATTCATGGATTTTCAAACTTTTTTATCAGAATTACTGATGGAATTGAATTTTATGCTGAAAGTAACTTAATTATAACATTTTAGTGTAGTATTGTGTCAATATATTTCAAGTGTGAAAATCCATGTATTTTAGCTAAAAAGAAAGGTTTGTGTGAAAAGTACTCTAAATGCCCCAAATCGTCGAAATATGCAGATTTCGATTTTTTCAATTTTTCAGGTATTTTTAAAAATAGCAAAAGCATTGAAAAAATTGAAAAATATGGTAAAATGATGTTTTACTGCATATTTCGACGATTTGGGCATTTAGAGCACTTTTCACACAAACCTTTCTTTTTAGCTAAAATACATGGATTTTCACACTTGAAATATATATTGACACAATACTACACTAAAATGTCATATTTAAGTTACTTTCAGCATAAAATTCAATTCCATTAGCAATTCTGATAAAAAAATTTGAAAATCCATGAATTTTAGCTAAAAAATCAGGTTTGTCTGAAAAGTGTTCTAAATGCTGTAAATCGTCGAAATATGCATTAAAACATGATTTTGCCACATTTTCCGATTTTTTCAATGCTTTTGGTATTTTTTAAAAAATATATATGAAATATTCAAAAATATTTCTGTTTCATCGAAATTTTATGTTTTTTTTTGAAAAATATGTAATATAATTTAAAATGTTGAAAAGCCTCGAAAAATTCAATTCATTAGCAATTCTGATAAAAAAGTTTGAAAATCCATGAATTTTAGCTAAAATATCAGGTTTGTCTGAAAAGTGTTCTAAAGGCTCCGAATCGTCGAAATATGCAGTAAAACATCATTTTACCATATTTTTCGATTTTTTCAATGCTTCAGGTATTTTTAAAAATAGCAAAAGCATTGAAAAAATCGAAAAATATGGTAAAATGATGTTTTACTGCATATTTCGACGATTTGGGGCATTTAGAGCACTTTTCACACAAACCTTTCTTTTTAGCTAAAATACATGGATTTTCACACTTGAAACATATATTGACTCAATACTATACTAAAATGTCATAATGAAGTTACTTTCAGCCTAAAATTCAATTCAATCAGTAATTCTGATAAAAAATTTTGAAAATCCATGAATTTTAGCTAAAAAATCAGGTTTGTCTGAAAACTGCTCTAAACGCTCAAAATCGTCGAAATATGCAGTAAAACATCATTTTACCATATTTTTCGATTTTTTCAATGCTTTTGTTTTAAATATATGAAATATATGAAATACCTGAACCATTGAAAAAATCGAAAAATATGGTGAAATGATGTTTTACTGCATATTTCGACGATTTGGAGCATTTAGAACACTTTTCAGACAAACCTGATATTTTAGCTAAAATTCATGGATTTTCAAACTTTTTTATCAGAATTGCTAATGGAATTGAATTTTATGCAGGCTTTTCAACATTTTAAACTATATTACATATTTTTCAAAACTGTGAAAATCCATGTATTTTAGCTAAAAAGAAAGATTTGTGTGAAAAGTGCTCTAAATGCCCCAAATCGTCGAAATATGCAGTAAAAGATCATTTTACCATATTTTTCGATTTTTTCAATGCTTTTGCTATTTTCAAAAATAGCTGAAGCATTGAAAAAATCGAAAAATATGGTAAAATGATGTTTTACTGCATATTTCGACGATTTGGGGCATTTAGAGCACTTTTCACACAAACCTTTCTTTTTAGCTAAAATACATGGATTTTCACACTTGAAATATATATTGACACAATACTACACTAAAATGTCATATTTAAGTTACTTTCAGCATAAAATTCAATTCCATTAGCAATTCTGATCAAAAAATTTGAAAATCCATGAATTTTAGCTAAAAAATCAGGTTTGTCTGAAAAGTGTTCTAAATGCTGTAAATCGTCGAAATATGTAGTAAAACATGATTTTGCCACATTTTTCGATTTTTTCAATGGTTTTGGTATTTTTAGAAAAATATATGAAATATTCAAAAATATTTCTGAATTTCATCGAAATTTTATGGGCTTTTTTTGAAAAATATGTAATATAGTTTAAAATGTTGAAAAGCCTCGAAAAATTCAATTCCATTAGCAATTCTGATAAAAAAATTGAAAATCCATGAATTTTAGCTAAAATGTCAGGTTTGTCTGAAAAGTGTTCTAAATGCTCCAAATCGTCGAAATATGCAGTAATACATCATTTTACCATTTTTTCGGTTTTTTCAATTGTTCAGGTATTTCATATATTTCATATATTTTTAAAAAAAAACGAAAAGCATTGAAAAAATCGAAAAATTTGGTAAAATGATGTTTTACTGCATATTTCGACGATTTAGAGCGTTTAGAACACTTTTCAGACAAACCTGATTTTTTAGCTAAAATTCATGGATTTTCAAATTTTTTTATCAGAATTACTGATGGAATTGAATTTTATGCTGAAAGTAACTTAAATATGACATTTTAGTGTAGTATTGAGTCAATATATATTTCAAGTGTGAAAATCCATGTATTTTAGCTAAAAAGAAAGGTTTGTGTGAAAAGTGCTCTAAATGCCCCAAATCGTCGAAATATGCAGTAAAACATCATTTTACCATATTTTTCGATTTTTTCAATGCTTTTGCTATTTTTAAAAATACCTGAAGCATTGAAAAAATCGAAAAATATGGTAAAATGATGTTTTACTGCATATTTCGACGATTTGGGGCATTTAGAGCACTTTTCACACAAACCTTTCTTTTTAGCTAAAATACATGGATTTTCACACTTGAAATATATATTGTCACAATACCAAACTAAAATGTCATATTTAAGTTACTTTCAGCATAAAATTCAATTGCATTGGCAATTCTGATAAAAAAATTGAAAATCCATGAATTTTAGTTAAAAAATCAGGTTTGTCTAAAAAGTCTTCTAAATGCTGTAAATCGTCGAAATATGCAGTAAAACATGATTTTGCCACATTTTTCGATTTTTTCAATGCTTTTGGTATTTTTAAAAAAATATATGAAATATTCAAAAATATTTCTGAATTTCATCGAAATTTTATGGGCTTTTTTGAAAAATATGTAATATAGTTTAAAATGTTGAAAAGCCTCGAAAAATTCAATTCCATTAGCAATTCTGATAAAAAAGTTTGAAAATCCATGAATTTTAGCTAAAATATCAGGTTTGTCTGAAAAGTGTTCTAAATGCTCCAAATCGTCGAAATATGCAGTAAAACATCATTTTACCATATTTTTCGATTTTTTCAATGGTTCAGGTATTTCATATATTTCATATATTTTTTAAAAAAAACCAAAAGCATTGAAAAAAATCGAAAAATATGGCTAAATGATGTTTTACTGCATATTTCGACGATTTAGAGCGTTTAGAACACTTTTCAGACAAACCTGATTTTTTAGCTAAAATTCATGGATTTTCAAACTTTTTTATCAGAATTACTGATGGAATTGAATTTTATGCTGAAAGTAACTTAAATATGACATTTTAGTGTAGTATTGTGTCAATATATATTTCAAGTGTGAAAATCCATGTATTTTAGCTAAAAAGAAAGGTTTGTGTGAAAAGTGCTCTAAATGCCCCAAATCGTCGAAATATGCAGTAAAACATCATTTTACCATATTTTTCGATTTTTTCAATGCTTTTGCTATTTTTAAAAATAGCAAAAGCATTGAAAAAATCGAAAAATATGGTAAAATGATGTTTTACTGCATATTTCGACGATTTGGGGCATTTAGAGCACTTTTCACACAAACCTTTCTTTTTAGCTAAAATACATGGATTTTCACACTTGAAATATATATTGACACAATACTACACTAAAATGTCATATTTAAGTTACTTTCAGCATAAAATTCAATTCCATTAGCAATTCTGATAAAAAAGTTTGAAAATCCATGAATTTTAGCTAAAATATCAGGTTTGTCTGAAAAGTGTTCTAAAGGCTCCAAATCGTGCAAATATGCAGTAAAACATGATTTTGCCACATTTTTCCATTTTTTCAATGCTTTTGGTATTTTTAAAAAAATATATGAAATTTTCAAAAAAAATTTCTGAATTTCATCGAAATTTTATGTTTTTTTTTGAAAAATATGTAATATAGTTTAAAATGTTGAAAAGCCTCGAAAAATTCAATTCCATTAGCAATTCTGATAAAAAAGTTTGAAAATCCATGAATTTTAGCTAAAATATCAGGTTTGTCTGAAAAGTGTTCTAAATGCTCCAAATCGTCGAAATATGCAGTAAAACATCATTTTACCATATTTTTCGATTTTTTCAATGCTTCAGGTATTTTTAAAAATAGCAAAAGCATTGAAAAAATCGAAAAATATGGTAAAATGATGTTTTACTGCATATTTCGACGATTTGGGGCATTTAGAGCACTTTTCACACAAACCTTTCTTTTTAGCTAAAATACATGGATTTTCACACTTGAAATATATATTGACACAATACTACACTAAAATGTCATATTTAAGTTACTTTCAGCATAAAATTCAATTCCATTAGCAATTCCAATAAAAAAGTTTGAAAATCCATGAATTTTAGCTAAAATATCAGGTTTGTCTGAAAAGTGTTCTAAAGGCTCCAAATCGTGAAAATATGCAGTAAAACATCATTTAACCATATTTTTCGATTTTTTCAATGTTTTTGGTATTTTTAAAAAAATATATGAAATATTCAAAAATATTTCTGAATTTCATCGAAATTTTATGGGCTTTTTTGAAAAATATGTAATATAGTTTAAAATGTTGAAAAGCCTCGAAAAATTCAATTCCATTAGCAATTCTGATAAAAAAGTTTGAAAATCCATGAATTTTAGCTAAAATATCAGGTTTGTCTGAAAAGTGTTCTAAATGCTCCAAATCGTCGAAATATGCAGTAAAACATCATTTTACCATATTTTTCAATTTTTTCAATGCTTCAGGTATTTTTAAAAATAGCAAAAGCATTGAAAAAATCGAAAAAAACGGTAAAATGTTTTACTGCAAATTTCGACGATTTGGAGCACACAAACCTTTCTTTTTAGCTAAAATACATGGATTTTCACACTTGAAATATATATTGACACAATACTACACTAAAATGTCATATTTAAGTTACTTTCAGCATAAAATTCAATTCCATTAGTAATTCTGATAAAAAAGTTTGAAAATCCATGAATTTTAGCTAAAAAATCAGGTTTGTCTGAAAAGTGTTCTAAATGCTCTAAATCGTCGAAATATGCGGTGAAACATCATTTTCCCACATTTTTGGATTTTTTTCAATGCTTTTGGTATATTTAATAAAATGTGTGAAACATTAAAAAATATTTCTGAATTTCATCGAAATTTTATGGGCTTTTTGTTGAAAAGCCTCGACAAATTCAATTCCATTAGCAATTCTGGTAAAAAAGTTTGAATATCCATGAATCTTAGCTAAAATATCTGGTTTGTCTGAAAAGTGTTCTAAATGCTCCAAGTCGTCAAAATATGCAGTAAAACATCATTTTACCATATTTTTCGATTTTTTCAATGCTAATATGTAATATACTTTAAAACTTTGAAAAGCCTCGAAAAATTCAATTCCATTAGCAATTCTGATAAAAAAGTTTGAAAATCCATGAATTTTAGCTAAAATATCAGGTTTGTCTGAAAAGTGTTCTAAATGCTCCAAATCGTCGAAATATGCAGTAAAACATCATTTTACCATATTTTTCGATTTTTTCAATGCTTCAGGTATTTTTAAAAATAGCAAAAGCATTGAAAAAATCGAAAAATATGGTAAAATGATGTTTTACTGCATATTTCGACGATTTGGGGCATTTAGAGCACTTTTCACACAAACCTTTCTTTTTAGCTAAAATACATGGATTTTCACACTTGAAATATATATTGACACAATACTACACTAAAATGTCATATTTAAGTTACTTTCAGCATAAAATTCAATTCCATTAGCAATTCTGATAAAAAAAATTGAAAATCCATGAATTTTAGCTAAAAAATCAGGTTTGTCTGAAAAGTGTTCTAAATGCTGTGAATCGTCTAAATATGCAGTAAAACATCATTTTGCCACATTTTTCGATTTTTTCAATGATTTTCGTATTTTTAAAAAAATATATGAAATATTCAAAAATATTTCTCAATTTCATCGAAATTTTATGGGTTTTTTGAAAAATATGTAATATAGTTTAAAATGTTGAAAAGCCTCGAAAAATTCAATTCCATTAGCAATTCTGATAAAAAAGTTTGAAAATCCATGAATTTTAGCTAAAATATCAGGTTTGTCTGAAAAGTGTTCTAAATGCTCCAAATCGTCGAAATATGCAGTAAAACATCATTTTACCATATTTTTCGATTTTTTCAATGGTTCAGGTATTTTATATATTTCATATATTTAACAACAAACGCATTGAAAAAATCGAAATATATGGTAAATGATGTTTTACTGCATATTTCGACGATTTAGAGCATTTAGAACACTTTTCAGACAAACCTGATTTTTTAGCTAAAATTCATGGATTTTCAAACTTTTTTATCAGAATTACTGATGGAATTGAATTTTATGCTGAAAGTAACTTAAATATGACATTTTAGTGTAGTATTGAGTCAATATATATTTCAAGTGTGAAAATCCATGTATTTTAGCTAAAAAGAAAGGTTTGTGTGAAAAGTGCTCTAAATGCCCCAAATCGTCGAAATATGCAGTAAAACATCATTTTACCATATTTTTCGATTTTTTCAATGCTTCAGGTATTTTTAAAAATAGCAAAAGCATTGAAAAAATCGAAAAATATGGTAAAATGATGTTTTACTGCATATTTCGACGATTTGGGGCATTTAGAGCACTTTTCACACAAACCTTTCTTTTTAGCTAAAATACATGGATTTTCACACTTGAAATATATATTGACACAATACTACACTAAAATGTCATATTTAAGTTACTTTCAGCATAAAATTCAATTCCATTAGCAATTCTGATAAAAAAATTTGAAAATCCATGAATTTTAGCTAAAAAATCAGGTTTGTCTGAAAAGTGTTCTAAATGCTGTAAATCGTCGAAATATGCAGTAAAACATGATTTTGCCACATTTTTCGATTTTTTCAATGCTTTTGGTATTTTTAAAAAAATATATGAAATATTCAAAAATATTTCTGAATTTCATCGAAATTTTATGGGCTTTTTTGAAAAATATGTAATATAGTTTAAAATGTTGAAAAGCCTCGAAAAATTCAATTCCATTAGCAATTCTGATAAAAAAGTTTGAAAATCCATGAATTTTAGCTAAAATATCAGGTTTGTCTGAAAAGTGTTCTAAATGCTCCAAATCGTCGAAATATGCAGTAAAACATCATTTTACCATATTTTTCGATTTTTTCAATGCTTCAGGTATTTTTAAAAATAGCAAAAGCATTGAAAAAATCGAAAAATATGGTAAAATGATGTTTTACTGCATATTTCGACGATTTGGGGCATTTAGAGCACTTTTCACACAAACCTTTCTTTTTAGCTAAAATACATGGATTTTCACACTTTATATATATATTGACACAATACTATGGAATGTCATATTTAAGTTGAAAGCCTAAAATTCAATTCCATTAGCAGTATTCTGATAAAAAAGTTTGAAAATCCATGAATTTTAGCTAAAAAGATCAGGTTTGTCTGAAAAGTGTTCTAGATGCTCCAAATCGTCGAAATATGCAGTAAAACATCATTTTACCATATTTTTCGATTTTTTCAATGCTTTTGCTATTTTTAAAAATACCTGAAGCATTGAAAAAATCGAAAAATATGGTAAAATGATGTTTTACTGCATATTTCGACGATTTGGAGCCTTTAGAACACTTTTCAGACAAACCTGATTTTTTAGCTAAAATTCATGGATTTTCAAACTTTTTTTTATCAGAATTGCTAATGGAATTGAATTTTATGCTGAAAGTAACTTAAATATGACATTTTAGTGTAGTATTGTGTCAATATATGTTTCAAGTGTGAAAATCCATGTATTTTAGCTAAAAAGAAAGGTTTGTGTGAAAAGTGCTCTAAATGCCCCAAATCGTCGAAATATGCAGTAAAACATCATTTTACCATATTTTTCGATTTTTTCAATGCTTTTGCTATTTTTAAAAATACCAAAAGCATTGAAAAAATCGAAAAATATGGTAAAATGATGTTTTACTGCATATTTCGACGATTTGGGGCATTTAGAGCACTTTTCACACAAACCTTTCTTTTTAGCTAAAATACATGGATTTTCACACTTGAAATATATATTGACACAATACTACACTAAAATGTCATATTTAAGTTACTTTCAGCATAAAATTCAATTCCATTAGCAATTCTGATAAAAAAGTTTGAAAATCCATGAATTTTAGCTAAAATATCAGGTTTGTCTGAAAAGTGTTCTAAAGGCTCCAAATCGTCGAAATATGCAGTAAAACATCATTTTACCATATTTTTCGATTTTTTCAATGCTTCAGGTATTTTTAAAAATAGCAAAAGCATTGAAAAAATCGAAAAATATGGTAAAATGATGTTTTACTGCATATTTCGACGATTTGGGGCATTTAGAGCACTTTTCACACAAACCTTTCTTTTTAGCTAAAATACATGGATTTTCACACTTGAAATATATATTGACACAATACTACACTAAAATGTCATATTTAAGTTACTTTCAGCATAAAATTCAATTCCATTAGCAATTCTGATAAAAAAATTTGAAAATCCATGAATTTTAGCTAAAATATCAGGTTTGTCTGAAAAGTGTTCTAAATGCTCCAAATCGTCGAAATATGCAGTAAAACATCATTTTACGATATTTTTCGATTTTTTCAATGCTTTTGGTGTTTTTAAAAAATATGAAATATATGAAATAAATGAAGCATTGAAAAAATCGAAAAATATGGTAAAATGATGTTTTACTGCATATTTCGACGATTTAGAGCGTTCAGAACACTTTTCAAACAAACCTGATATTTTAGCTAAAATTCATGGATTTTCAAACTTTTTTATCAGAATTGCTAATAGAATTGAATTTTATGCTGAAAGTAACTTATATATGACATTTTAGTGTAGTATTGTGTCAATATATTTTTCAAAAGTGTGAAAATCCATGTATTTTAGCTAAAAAGAAAGGTTTGTGTGAAAAGTGCTCTAAATGCCCCAAATCGTCGAAATATGCAGTAAAACATCATTTTACCATATTTTTCGATTTTTTCAATGCTTTTGCTATTTTTAAAAATACCTGAAGCATTGAAAAAATCGAAAAATATGGTAAAATGATGTTTTACTGCATATTTCGACGATTTGGGGCATTTAGAGCACTTTTCACACAAACCTTTCTTTTTAGCGAAAATACATGGATTTTCACACTTGAAATATATATTGACACAATACTACACTAAAATGTCATATTTAAGTTACTTTCAGCATAAAATTCAATTCCATTAGCAATTCTGATAAAAAAATTTGAAAATCCATGAATTTTAGCTAAAAAATCAGGTTTGTCTGAAAAGTGTTCTAAATGCTGTAAATCGTCGAAATATGCAGTAAAACATGATTTTGCCACATTTTTCGATTTTTTCAATGCTTTTGGTATTTTTAAAAAAATATATGAAATATTCAAAAATATTTCTGAATTTCATCGAAATTTTATGGGCTTTTTTGAAAAATATGTAATATAGTTTAAAATGTTGAAAAGCCTCGAAAAATTCAATTCCATTAGCAATTCTGATAAAAAAGTTTGAAAATCCATGAATTTTAGCTAAAATATCAGGTTTGTCTGAAAAGTGTTCTAAATGCTCCAAATCGTCGAAATATGCAGTAAAACATCATTTTACCATATTTTTCGATTTTTTCAATGGTTCAGGTATTTCATATATTTCATATATTTTTTAAAAAAACCAAAAGCATTGAAAAAAATCGAAAAATATGGCTAAATGATGTTTTACTGCATATTTCGACGATTTAGAGCGTTTAGAACACTTTTCAGACAAACCTGATTTTTTAGCTAAAATTCATGGATTTTCAAATTTTTTTATCAGAATTACTGATGGAATTGAATTTTATGCTGAAAGTAACTTAAATATGACATTTTAGTGTAGTATTGAGTCAATATATATTTCAAGTGTGAAAATCCATGTATTTTAGCTAAAAAGAAAGGTTTGTGTGAAAAGTGCTCTAAATGCCCCAAATCGTCGAAATATGCAGTAAAACATCATTTTACCATATTTTTCGATTTTTTCAATGCTTTTGCTATTTTTAAAAATACCTGAAGCATTGAAAAAATCGAAAAATATGGTGAAATGATGTTTTACTGCATATTTCGACGATTTGGAGCCTATAGAACACTTTTCAGACAAACCTGATATTTTAGCTAAAATTCATGGATTTTCAAACCTTCTTCTCAGAATTGCTAATGGAATTGAATTTTATGCTGAAAGTAACTTAAATATGACATGTAGATTTTCACACTTGACACAATATTGACACAATACTACACTAAAATGTCATATTTAAGTTACTTTCAGCATAAAACTCAATTCCATCAGGTTTGTGTGAAAAGTGTTCTAAATGCTCTAAATCGTCGAAATATGCAGTAAAACATCATTTTACCATATTTTTCGATTTTTTCAATGCTTCAGGTATTTTTAAAAATAGCAAAAGCATTGAAAAAATCGAAAAATATGGTAAAATGATGTTTTACTGCATATTTCGACGATTTGGGGCATTTAGAGCACTTTTCACACAAACCTTTCTTTTTAGCGAAAATACATGGATTTTCACACTTGAAATATATATTGACACAATACTACACTAAAATGTCATATTTAAGTTACTTTCAGCATAAAATTCAATTCCATTAGCAATTCTGATAAAAAAATTTGAAAATCCATGAATTTTAGCTAAAAAATCAGGTTTGTCTGAAAAGTGTTCTAAATGCTGTAAATCGTCGAAATATGCAGTAAAACATGATTTTGCCACATTTTTCGATTTTTTCAATGCTTTTGGTATTTTTAAAAAAAATATATGAAATATTCAAAAATATTTCTCAATTTCATCGAAATTTTATGTTTTTTTTTGAAAAATATGTAATATAGTTTAAAATGTTGAAAAGCCTCGAAAAATTCAATTCCATTAGCAATTCTGATAAAAAAGTTTGAAAATCCATGAATTTTAGCTAAAATATCAGGTTTGTCTGAAAAGTGTTCTAAATGCTCCAAATCGTCGAAATATGCAGTAAAACATCATTTTACCATATTTTTCGATTTTTTCAATGCTTCAGGTATTTTTAAAAATAGCAAAAGCATTGAAAAAATCGAAAAATATGGTAAAATGATGTTTTACTGCATATTTCGACGATTTGGGGCATTTAGAGCACTTTTCACACAAACCTTTCTTTTTAGCTAAAATACATGGATTTTCACACTTGAAACATATATTGACTCAATACTACACTAAAATGTCATATTTAAGTTACTTTCAGCCTAAAATTCAATTCCATCAGTAATTCTGATAAAAAAATTTGAAAATCCATGAATTTTAGCTAAAAAATCAGGTTTGTCTGAAAAGTGTTCTAAATGCTCTAAATCGTCGAAATATGCAGTAAAACATCATTTTACCATATTTTTCGATTTTTTCAATGCTTTTGGTATATATGAAATATATGAAATACCTGAAGCATTGAAAAAATCGAAAAATATGGTAAAATGATGTATTTTTGCAAATTTCGACGATTTGGAGCCCTTAGAACACTTTTCAGAGAAACCTGATATTTTAGCTAAAATTCATGGATTTTCAAAATTTTTTATCAGAATTGCTAATGGAATTGAATTTTATGCTGAAAGTAACTTAATTATAACATTTTAGTGTAGTATTGAGTCAATATATTTCAAGTGTGAAAATCCATGTATTTTAGCTAAAAAGAAAGGTTTGTGTGAAAAGTACTCTAAATGCCCCAAATCGTCGAAATATGCAGTAAAACATCATTTTACCATATTTTTCGATTTTTTCAATGCTTTTGCTATTTTTAAAAATACCAAAAGCATTGAAAAAATCGAAAAATATGGTAAAATGATGTTTTACTGCATATTTCGACGATTTGGGGCATTTAGAGCACTTTTCACACAAACCTTTCTTTTTAGCGAAAATACATGGATTTTCACACTTGAAATATATATTGACACAATACTACACTAAAATGTCATATTTAAGTTACTTTCAGCATAAAATTCAATTCCATTAGCAATTCTGATAAAAAAATTTGAAAATCCATGAATTTTAGCTAAAAAATCAGGTTTGTCTGAAAAGTGTTCTAAATGCTGTAAATCGTCGAAATATGCAGTAAAACATGATTTTGCCACATTTTTCGATTTTTTCAATGCTTTTGGTATTTTTAAAAAAATATATGAAATATTCAAAAATATTTCTGAATTTCATCGAAATTTTATGGGCTTTTTTGAAAAATATGTAATATAGTTTAAAATGTTGAAAAGCCTCGAAAAATTCAATTCCATTAGCAATTCTGATAAAAAAGTTTGAAAATCCATGAATTTTAGCTAAAATATCAGGTTTGTCTGAAAAGTGTTCTAAATGCTCCAAATCGTCGAAATATGCAGTAAAACATCATTTTACCATATTTTTCGATTTTTTCAATGGTTCAGGTATTTCATATATTTCATATATTTAAAAAAAAAGCATTGAAAAAATCGAAAAATATGGCTAAATGATGTTTTACTGCATATTTCGACGATTTAGAGCGTTTAGAACACTTTTCAGACAAACCTGATTTTTTAGCTAAAATTCATGGATTTTCAAATTTTTTTATCAGAATTACTGATGGAATTGAATTTTATGCTGAAAGTAACTTAAATATGACATTTTAGTGTAGTATTGAGTCAATATATATTTCAAGTGTGAAAATCCATGTATTTTAGCTAAAAAGAAAGGTTTGTGTGAAAAGTGCTCTAAATGCCCCAAATCGTCGAAATATGCAGTAAAACATCATTTTACCATATTTTTCGATTTTTTCAATGCTTTTGCTATTTTTAAAAATACCTGAAGCATTGAAAAAATCGAAAAATATGGTAAAATGATGTTTTACTGCATATTTCGACGATTTGGGGCATTTAGAGCACTTTTCACACAAACCTTTCTTTTTAGCTAAAATACATGGATTTTCACACTTGAAATATATATTGACACAATACTAAACTAAAATTCTGATAAAAAAGTTTGAAAATCCATGAATTTTAGCAAAAATATCAGGTTTGTCTGAAAATATCATATTTAAATATCATATTTAAGTTACTTTCAGCATAAAATTCAATTCCATTAGCAATTCTGATAAAAAAGTTTGAAAATCCATGAATTTTAGCTAAAATATCAGGTTTGTCTGAAAAGTGTTCTAAATGCTCCAAATCGTCGAAATATGCAGTAAAACATCATTTTACCATATTTTTCGATTTTTTCAATGCTTCAGGTATTTTTAAAAATAGCAAAAGCATTGAAAAAATCGAAAAATATGGTAAAATGATGTTTTACTGCATATTTCGACGATTTGGGGCATTTAGAGCACTTTTCACACAAACCTTTCTTTTTAGCGAAAATACATGGATTTTCACACTTGAAATATATATTGACACAATACTACACTAAAATGTCATATTTAAGTTACTTTCAGCATAAAATTCAATTCCATTAGCAATTCTGATAAAAAAATTTGAAAATCCATGAATTTTAGCTAAAAAATCAGGTTTGTCTGAAAAGTGTTCTAAATGCTGTAAATCGTCGAAATATGCAGTAAAACATGATTTTGCCACATTTTTCGATTTTTTCAATGCTTTTGGTATTTTTAAAAAAATATATGAAATATTCAAAAATATTTCTGAATTTCATCGAAATTTTATGGGCTTTTTTGAAAAATATGTAATATAGTTTAAAATGTTGAAAAGCCTCGAAAAATTCAATTCCATTAGCAATTCTGATAAAAAAGTTTGAAAATCCATGAATTTTAGCTAAAATATCAGGTTTGTCTGAAAAGTGTTCTAAAGGCTCCAAATCGTCGAAATATGCAGTAAAACATCATTTTACCATATTTTTCGATTTTTTCAATGCTTCAGGTATTTTTAAAAATAGCAAAAGCATTGAAAAAATCGAAAAATATGGTAAAATGATGTTTTACTGCATATTTCGACGATTTGGGGCATTTAGAGCACTTTTCACACAAACCTTTCTTTTTAGCTAAATACATGGATTTTCACACTTGAAATATATATTGACACAATACTACACTAAAATGTCATATTTAAGTTTCTTTCAGCATAAAATTAGCAATTCTGATAAAAAAAATTGAAAATCCATGAATTTTAGCTAAAAAATCAGGTTTGTCTGAAAAGTGTTCTAAATGCTGTAAATCGTCGAAATATGCAGTAAAACATGATTTTGCCACATTTTTCGATTTTTTCAATGCTTTTGGTATTTTTAAAAAAATATATGAAATATTCAAAAATATTTCTGAATTTCATCGAAATTTTATGGGCTTTTTTGAAAAATATGTAATATAGTTTAAAATGTTGAAAAGCCTCGAAAAATTCAATTCCATTAGCAATTCTGATAAAAAAGTTTGAAAATCCATGAATTTTAGCTAAAATATCAGGTTTGTCTGAAAAGTGTTCTAAATGCTCCAAATCGTCGAAATATGCAGTAAAACATCATTTTACCATATTTTTCTATTTTTTCAATGGTTCAGGTATTTCATACATGTCATATTTTTTAAAGAAACCAAAAGCATTGAAAAAAATCGAAAAATATGGCTAAATGATGTTTTACTGCATATTTCGACGATTTAGAGCGTTTAGAACACTTTTCAGACAAACCTGATTTTTTAGCTAAAATTCATGGATTTTCAATTTTTTTTATCAGAATTACTGATGGAATTGAATTTTATGCTGAAAGTAACTTAAATATGACATTTTAGTGTAGTATTGTGTCAATATATATTTCAAGTGTGAAAATCCATGTATTTTAGCTAAAAACTAAGGTTTTGTGAAAAGTGCTCTAAATGCCCCAAATCGTCGAAATATGCAGTAAAACATCATTTTACCATATTTTTCGATTTTTTCAATGCTTTTGCTATTTTTAAAAATACCTGAAGCATTGAAAAAATCGAAAAATATGGTAAAATGATGTTTTACTGCATATTTCGACGATTTGGGGCATTTAGAGCACTTTTCACACAAACCTTTCTTTTTAGCTAAAATACATGGATTTTCACACTTGAAATATATATTGACACAATACTACACTAAAATGTCATATTTAAGTTACTTTCAGCATAAAATTCAATTCCATTAGCAATTCTGATAAAAAAGTTTGAAAATCCATGAATTTTAGCTAAAATATCAGGTTTGTCTGAAAAGTGTTCTAAAGGCTCCAAATCGTCGAAATATGCAGTAAAACATCATTTTACCATATTTTTCGATTTTTTCAATGCTTCAGGTATTTTTAAAAATAGCAAAAGCATTGAAAAAATCGAAAAATATGGTAAAATGATGTTTTACTGCATATTTCGACGATTTGGGGCATTTAGAGCACTTTTCACACAAACCTTTCTTTTTAGCGAAAATACATGGATTTTCACACTTGAAATATATATTGACACAATACTACACTAAAATGTGATATTTAAGTTACTTTCAGAATAAAATTCAATTCCATTAGCAATTCTGATAAAAAAATTTGAAAATCCATGAATTTTAGCTAAAAAATCAGGTTTGTCTGAAAAGTGTTCTAAATGCTGTAAATCGTCGAAATATGCAGTAAAACATGATTTTGCCACATTTTCCGATTTTTTCAATGCTTTTGGAATTTTTAAAAAAATATATGAAATATTCAAAAATATTTCTGAATTTCATCGAAATTTTATGGGCTTTTTTGAAAAATATGTAATATAGTTTAAAATGTTGAAAAGCCTCGAAAAATTCAATTCCATTAGCAATTCTGATAAAAAAGTTTGAAAATCCATGAATTTTAGCTAAAATATCAGGTTTGTCTGAAAAGTGTTCTAAATGCTCCAAATCGTCGAAATATGCAGTAAAACATAATTTTACCATATTCGATTTTTTCAATGGTTCAGGTATTTCATTTATTTCATATATTTTCAAAAAAAACCAAAAGCATTGAAAAAAATCGAAAAATATGGCTAAATGATGTTGTACTGCATATTTCGACGATTTAGAGCGTTTAGAACACTTTTCAGACAAACCTGATTTTTTAGCTAAATTTCATGGTTTTTCAAATTTTTTTTATTAGAATTACTGATGGAATTGAATTTTATGCTGAAAGTAATTTAAATATGACATTTTAGTGTAGTATTGAGTCAATATATGTTTCTAGTGTGAAAATCCATGTATTTTAGCTAAAAAGAAAGGTTTGTGTGAAAAGTGCTCTAAATGCCCCAAATCGTCGAAAATTGCAGTAAAACATCATTTTACCATATTTTTCTATTTTTTCAATGCTTTTGCTATTTTTAAAAATACCTGAAGGATTGAAAAAATCGAAAAATATGGTGAAATGATGTTTTACTGCATATTTCGACGATTTGGAGCCTATAGAACACTTTTCAGACAAACCTGACATTTTAGCTAAAATTCATGGATTTTCAAACTTTCTTCTCAGAATTGCTAATGGAATTGAATTTTATGCTGAAAGTAACTTAAATATGACATTTTAGTGTAGTATTGTGTCAATATATGTTTCAAGTGTGAAAATCCATGTATTTTAGGTAAAAACTAAGGTTTTGTGAAAAGTGCTCTAAATGCCCCAAATCGTCGAAATATGCAGCAAAACATCATTTTACCATATTTTTCGATTTTTTCAATGCTTCAGGTATTTTTAAAAATAGCAAAAGCATTGAAAAAATCGAAAAATGTGGTAAAATGATGTTTTACTGCATATTTCGACGATTTGGGGCATTTAGAGCACTTTTCACACAAACCTTTCTTTTTAGCGAAAATACATGGATTTTCACACTTGAAATATATATTGACACAATACTACACTAAAATGTCATATTTAAGTTACTTTCAGCATAAAATTCAATTCCATTAGCAATTCTGATAAAAAAATTTGAAAATCCATGAATTTTAGCTAAAAAATCAGGTTTGTCTGAAAAGTGTTCTAAATGCTGTAAATCGTCGAAATATGCAGTAAAACATGATTTTGCCACATTTTTCGATTTTTTTCAATGCTTTTGGTATTTTTAAAAAAATATATGAAATATTCAAAAATATTTCTCAATTTCATCGAAATTTTATGGGCTTTTTTGAAAAATATGTAATATAGTTTAAAATGTTGAAAAGCCTCGAAAAATTCAATTCCATTAGCAATTCTGATAAAAAAGTTTGAAAATCCATGAATTTTAGCTAAAATATCAGGTTTGTCTGAAAAGTGTTCTAAATGCTCCAAATCGTCGAAATATGCAGTAAAACATCATTTTACCATATTTTTCGATTTTTTCAATGGTTCAGGTATTTCATATATTTCATATATTTTTTAAAGAAACCAAAAGCATTGAAAAAAATCGAAAAATATGGCTAAATGATGTTTTACTGCATATTTCGACGATTTAGAGCGTTTAGAACACTTTTCAGACAAACCTGATTTTTTAGCTAAAATTCATGGATTTTCAAATTTTTTTATCAGAATTACTGATGGAATTAAGTAACTTAAATATGACATTTTAGTGTAGTATTGTGTCAATATATATTTCAAGTGTGAAAATCCATGTATTTTAGGTAAAAACTAAGGTTTTGTGAAAAGTGCTCTAAATACCCCAAATCGTCGAAATATGCAGTAAAACATCATTTTACCATATTTTTCGATTTTTTCAATGCTTCAGGTATTTTTAAAAATAGCAAAAGCATTGAAAAAATCGAAAAATATGGTAAAATGATGTTTTACTGCATATTTCGACGATTTGGGGCATTTAGAGCACTTTTCACAAAACCTTAGTTTTTAGCTAAAATACATGGATTTTCACACTTGAAATATATATTGACACAATACTACACTAAAATGTCATATTTAAGTTACTTTCAGCATAAAATTCAATTCCATTAGCAATTCTGATAAAAAAGTTTGAAAATCCATGAATTTTAGCTAAAATATCAGGTTTGTCTGAAAAGTGTTCTAAAGGCTCCAAATCGTCGAAATATGCAGTAAAACATCATTTTACCATATTTTTCGATTTTTTCAATGCTTCAGGTATTTTTTTCATATTTCATATATGTAATATAGTTTAAAATGTTGAAAAGCCTCGATTTTCCAAAAAAAATTTTAGCTAAAATATCAGGTTTGTCAAAAGCATTGAAGAAATCGAAAAATATTCCTAAATGACGTTTTACTGCATATTTCGACGATTTAGAGCGTTTAGAACACTTTTCAGACAAACCTGATTTTTTAGCTAAAATTCGTGGATTTTCAATTTTTTTTATCAGAATTACTGATGGAATTGAATTTTATGCTGAAAGTAACTTAAATATAACATTTTAGTGTAGTATTGAGTCATATGTTTCAAGTGTGAAAATTCATGTATTTTAGCTAAAAAGAAAGGTTTGTGTGAAAAGTGCTCTAAATGCCCCAAATCGTCGAAATATGCAGTAAAACATCATTTTACCATATTTTTCGATTTTTTCAATGCTTTTGCTATTTTTAAAAATACCTGAAGCATTGAAAAAATCGAAAAATATGGTAAAATGATGTTTTACTGCATATTTCGACGATTTGGGGCATTTAGAGCACTTTTCACACAAACCTTTCTTTTTAGCGAAAATACATGGATTTTCACACTTGAAATATATATTGACACAATACTACACTAAAATGTGATATTTAAGTTACTTTCAGAATAAAATTCAATTCCATTAGCAATTCTGATAAAAAAATTTGAAAATCCATGAATTTTAGCTAAAAAATCAGGTTTGTCTGAAAAGTGTTCTAAATGCTGTAAATCGTCGAAATATGCATTAAAACATGATTTTGCCACATTTTCCGAATTTTTCAAAGCTTTTGGTATTTTTAAAAAAATATATGAAATATTAAAAAATATTTCTCAATTTCATCGAAATTTTATGGGTTTTTTGAAAAATATGTAATATAGTTTAAAATGTTGAAAAGCCTCGAAAAATTCAATTCCATTAGCAATTCTGATAAAAAAGTTTGAAAATCCATGAATTTTAGCTAAAATATCAGGTTTGTCTGAAAAGTGTTCTAAATGCTCCAAATCGTCGAAATATGCAGTAAAACATCATTTTACCATATTTTTCGATTTTTTCAATGGTTCAGGTATTTCATATATTTCATATATTTAAAAAAAAAAGCATTGAAAAAAATCGAAAAATATGGCTAAATGATGTTTTACTGCATATTTCGACGATTTAGAGCGTTTAGAACACTTTTCAGACAAACCTGATTTTTTAGCTAAAATTCATGGATTTTCAAATTTTTTTTATCAGAATTACTGATGGAATTGAATTTTATGCTGAAAGTAACTTAAATATGACATTTTAGTGTAGTATTGAGTCAATCCATGTATTTTAGCTAAAAAGAAAGGTTTGTGTGAAAAGTGCTCTAAATGCCCCAAATCGTCGAAATATGCAGTAAAACATCATTTTACCATATTTTTCGATTTTTTCAATGCTTTTGCTATTTTTAAAAATACCTGAAGAATTGAAAAAATCGAAAAATATGGTAAAATGATGTTTTACTGCATATTTCGACGATTTGGGGCATTTAGAGCACTTTTCACACAAACCTTTCTTTTTAGCTAAAATACATGGATTTTCACACTTGAAATATATATTGACACAATACTACACTAAAATGTCATATTTAAGTTACTTTCAGCATAAAATTCAATTCCATTAGCCATTCTGATAAAAAAGTTTGAAAATCCATGAATTTTAGCTATAATCTCAGGTTTGTCTGAAAAGTGTTCTAAAGGCTCCAAATCGACGAAATATGCAGTAAAACATCATTTTACCATATTTTTCGATTTTTTCAATGCTTCAGGTATTTTTAAAAATAGCAAAAGCATTGAAAAAATTCGAAAAATATGGTAAAATGATGTTTTACTGCATATTTCGACGATTTGGGGCATTTAGAGCACTTTTCACACAAACCTTTCTTTTTAGCGAAAATACATGGATTTTCACAGTTGAAATATATATTGACACAATACTACATAAAAATGTGATATTTAAGCCTCCAATATTTTCAATTTTGCTTTATTGACGCAGATGCCAGACTCTGTCCCAAAAAACTCAACCATCCATCCCACGATCCGCAAATCCTCCTCCCCTTTTAACAAAATCGTGGTATCATCTACGTACCCGACTACACGCGCTGCACGGTCACTGCTCCGCGTCCCACGCCTCAAACCACCATCCACCAGCTCATAAAAGGGGTTTTGCATACAAGCAAAAAGCAGCTGGGAGAGGGGGCATCCTTGCCTCAAACCCCATTCCATACGGACCGGCTGCCCTAATTTACCGTTTACCTGTACGCGTATCATAGCCGAAACATACAAGGTATCACCCCATCTTACAATCTCCTCTCCAAAACCCTGCTTCAATAAAATAAGCCTCAATAAATCTCTATCAACTCAGTCGTAAGCATTTTGCCAGTCAAGCCCGAGGACACCCCTTCCCCTTGACATTCCTCCAAAAATTCCCTAATACGTACATGCCCGTCCCTCATGCTCCTACCTGGTATGCCTAGCTGTCCCTCGTGAATAACCGACCCCATAACCTTCCTCATTCTATTTCCTAAAACTTTTGCAAAGATTTTATAGTCCGAGCACATAAGAGATATAGCTCTATGTGCACTCAGACCCCTCCCCCTCCCTTTTTGGGCACCAACACAACTACCCCCGTACTTTGCGACATGCCTCCATGAGCATGCAATTCAATACATCAACCAAACAATGCTTTATACTTCCCCAATGCGCCCTATAAAAATCGTTCGAAATGCCATCTATACCTGGTGCCTTTCATTTACTCATACTAAAAATCGCCTCTTCTACCTCCTCCACTCGAATTCCACCTTCTAGTATCGTTCTATCCCTGTCACTTACAACTTTTCTGAAATCCCTCCCCACCAGGCCACCCGCCTGGACCCCCCCTACTCCCCGCCGTAGCTTTTCCCTAAACCATAGATCAGCATAAAAACTCATGCTGTCCGTGGTGAGAAGTACTTGACCCGGCAGGTAACCACCCAAACCCGTGCATACTTCCAATTGCAAGAGGGACGTCGCCTGTTGTCTGACCCTGAACTTGCGCAAGACACAACCGGAAGGTTTGTCGCCCCAGAGCACTTCTTCCATACCTGCTCTGACTCGAACCGCATTAAAACGTTCATTGTGAATTTCTGCAAGTCGACTACGAAGATGTTCAATGTCGTCATACCTACTACTTCCACCCTCCACATAGTAATCATTAAGCTGCCCCTCCAAATAGTTTTGTAGCCCAAACCTCCACCTTGCTTCCTCCTTTCCCCGCTTCTTATAATAACGCGCTATTCCGGGTTTGGCACGTGTTTCCCACCATTCCAACAAACATTCATCTGCCCTCTGCGTTTCCCAGATATTTTTCCACCAATCCTGAAAAGCGGACCCATCCCCATTCAGTCCTGTAGAAAGTCTTCTTGGCTGTCAGTAATGCCATCTCAACAAAATCCCCAGGATATTTCAGTTTAGTGACTATGTTGAATATCTTATTAATTTCATCATCCAAAATATTCCGGTCTACAAATACGTAAAGGTCTCAAGAACAATGTCAGAAAAACACTCCTTTTAGCCTATGATTCATGATTGGAATAACAGTGAATGTGTGACGACACAGTTGATTTGCTGTAAATTTTAAATTCTTGTCAACAGATGGATTAAAACATCTAAGAAAGGCAATTTGTTATCTACTTCGTGCTCTGTTATAAACTTAATTGAGGGAACAAAATCACTGAGTCTAGGACGGAACTCATCAATATCGACATCTCTAGGCTACACAGAATATCGTCTACGTATCTTAACTACTTGACTTTACTTGGAAGTATCTTTAAGGATTCTAGTCACATACAATTCCATATACAAGTTGATGATTAATAGACTAAGCAGATTTCTCTAGGCCATGACTGGTTTTTGATCATAGTATTTACCTTCAAGTACGAACTTGCATTCCATCACACACAGCTTAATGAATTCAATAATTATGTTAGTGGGGTAGGGCATGAAGAATTTTTTTAGTTCTTCTAGATACATAAGCAAATCAAGGACAAGGATTCCAGTAAATAATGCTGTGATATCAAATTGCACATTGGAGCCTTTCTGTAAGGTGACATTATTCTTAATATGAGCATCTGAAATCTTTCCGACCATAAGAGTGAGAAGCTTAACTAGCCATTTGGACAGAATGCATGCAGCCGAGCCTCCTGAAATTATAATAGGACAGCCTGGGTTACTGGTTTATGGGCCGTAATTAAATTATAAAGATACAGTGAATTTCTGCAAGTCGACTACGAAGATGTTCAATGTCGTCATACCTACTACTTCCACCCCCCACATAGTAATCATTTAGCTGCCCCTCCAAATAGTTTTGCAGCCCAAACCTCCACCTTGCTTCCTCCTTTCCCCGCTTCTTATAATAACGCGCTATTCCGGGTTTGGCACGTGTTTCCCACCATTCCAACAAACATTCATCTGCCCTCTGCGTTTCCCAGATATTTTTCCACCAATCCTGAAAAGCGGACCCATCCCCATTCAGTCCTGTAGAAAGTCTTCTTGGCTGTCAGTAATGCCATCTCAACAAAATCCCCAGGATATTTCAGTTTAGTGACTATGTTGAATATCTTATTAATTTCATCATCCAAAATATTCCGGTCTACAAATACGTAAAGGTCTCAAGAACAATGTCAGAAAAACACTCCTTTTAGCCTATGATTCATGATTGGAATAACAGTGAATGTGTGACGACACAGTTGATTTGCTGTAAATTTAAAATTCTTGTCAACAGATGGATTAAAACATCTAAGAAAGGCAATTTGTTATCTACTTCGTGCTCTGTTATAAACTTAATTGAGGGAACAAAATCACTGAGTCTAGGACGGAACTCATCAATATCAAGATCTCTAGGCTACACAGAATATCGTCTACGTATCTGAACTACTTGACTTTACTTGGAAGTGTCTTTAAGGATTCTAGTCAAATACAATTCCATAAACAAGTTGATGATTAATAGACTAAGCAGATTTCTCTAGGCCATGACTTGTTTTTGATCATAGTATTTACCTTCAAGTACGAACTTGCAGTCCATCACACACAGCTTAATGAATTCAATAATTATGTTAGTGGGGTAGGGCATGAAGAATTTTTTAGTTCTTCTAGATACATAAGCATATCAAAGACAAGGATTCTAGTAAATAATGTTGTGATATCAAATTGCACAAGAGTAAACTTATGTGATGCATTTAATTTTTGGAGTCTTTCTGTAAGGCGACATTATTCTTAATATGAGCATCTGAAATCTTTCCGACCATAAGAGTTAGAAGCTTAACTAGCCATTTGGACAGAATGCATGCAGCCGAGCCTCCTGAAATTATAATAGGACAGCCTGGGTTACTGGTTTATGGGCTGTAATTAAATTATAAAGATACAGTAGAGTTTTCGTCCTGGCTAACAGACATTTAATTCATCATTCCCCTTCAATAACTTTTTAAGTCGTACACTGAAGTGAGTTGATGTGCTCGAGAGGGTTCTTAGAGGTTCGTACCTTCCATTATTCCTTAGTAAGCTGTTCATTTTATCAGAATATTCAGCTCCATCTAAAATGACAAACTTGTTAGATTTATCGGCTTTCATAAGATGCAAGGTCTGATTCATTACTAATATCGCTATATGCTTTCATAAATCGCAGAGGGCAGTTAAGAAGCACTGGATGGAGTAAGGTACCATAGACCATCCCTTTGCAGATATTAAAGGTATTTTGAGTGAGGTCAGTATGTTTTTTCCCAAGATACAAAACGGCTTAGCTAGATCTATTTAATTAACATTACTAGTTGTGAGAGTGAAACTTAATCCAAACAACCGAAATCATATTAGCCCAATATCAGTACTCAGCAGAGAAGGCTCAGGAGCTGAATGCAATTTTTTAGTACTTGCAATCATCCGCTGGGGTGGGCAGCAGATCAGGTTATTGTACCCAATATTTTCATAACAGAAAGGAACATAATTGAATCCTCTCTCATCAAACATGATAGGAATGTCTTAAATAATTCAAGTGATGGAATATACAACTTCGGCAGCTGTTTAGTAGAGCCAATTGTACACAATCTTAAGCAAGGATGTTATACAAAAATCCCAGGATTGCTCACTTTGGAACGGGTCCACATAAGGATTTGATGACATTAGACCAAGGTTCTCCATACGTGTCTTGCACGTTTCACCCGTCTGAGATTTTGCCCATCTGTGACGAAGTAAATAGGTGCAATGTACAAAGTCGATATCTGTTTAGTAGTGTCAGTTGCACACAATCTTAAGCTAGGATGCTATACAAAAATCTCCGATTGCTCATTATGTAACTGGCCCTTATGAGAATTTGAGTGACATTAGACCAGCGTTCGCAACACCTGTCCTTCACGTTTCGCCATTCTGAGATCCTGTCAGCCCATGTCGAAAACAGGGTATGCCGGGAACGTCTAAAATTAACATACCTTTATGTAGGCGAGAGTGGCCCGGTGGTCTGGTGGCTAAAACTCCCGCTTCACACACGGAGGGCCCGGGTTCGATTCCCGGCTGGTGGAAATTCCGACACGTTTCCTTACACCTATTGTCCTGTTCACCTAGCAGCAAATAGGTACCTGGGTGTTAGTCGACTGGTGTGGGTCGCATCCTGGGGGACAAGATTAAGGACCCCAATGGAAATAAGTTAGACAGTCCTCGATGACGCACTGACTTTCTTGGGTTATCCTGGGTGGCTAACCCTCCGGGGTTAAAAATCCGAACGAAATCTTATCTTATCTTATCTAGTATACCAATGTTAGCATTCAATTTTTCTTTCCATTTTGAGGGTAAACTGTGACAGTCCGTTCTACACATTTAGCCCATTGGAAATTGAGGTTCACTCTGTTTCACCATATACGGTCTATTCTGAAAAGTATAGTTTTTTGTGTGTAGTACCCTACCCTCAAGTGTTTCCAGATCCGTCCTCACTGCTTCTTCTTCCTCGGAAATTCTGTTCTCACAAGTCTGTCCCTTAGAGACTCATCCTTCTTCCAGGCGATCATCGGGGTTCATCAGGAAAGTGCTCTATCCAAGATGTTTATTAGAATTCTTCATTGATCCATGTCCACAGCTCCTTTAGCTGTGTCTTGATTTCTCCGAAAAATGATTGACTGTACAAGGATGGTAGAATGCTCCTTGTGTTTGCCTCTGTTTTTCGGTGCGAGAGTTTTCGTTCTGCAAGCTTAAAACAGTCCTTTGGGTATCCCCTGGACTTGTAGAAATTCCACATTTTTTTTAGGGAGTTTTCAAAACAGTTATCTTCGCTGCAAATTCGTTTGATCCTTAATGCTAAGGAGTAGGGTAGTGATTGCTTCAAGTTTCTTGGGTGCGATGATGTCCATAGCAAGTATTGATGGGCATTTCCTGGTTTGTAATAGGTTTTGCTGTGTATTTCTCTCTCCTTATTCAGGTAAATCACTGTATCCAGGAATGGCATACCTGCACTGCTGTGTTTTGAAGTGAATTTCAGGGATGGGTGTGCTCTGTTTGCCTAGGTTTTTAATTCTTGCACCCTTTCGTCTCCCCCTATTATCACACAGAAAATGTTATCTATGTATCTCATGTTATCTATGTATCCTTCTCTTCGTCCCTTTCCAAAGTGCAATGTACCAAAATTTCTGCTACAGCGATGCTCACAGAAGCTCTTATTGCTGTTCCTATCCTTTGCCTGTAGACTATATTAAGTTTAAGGATAGATTACTTCATAATGTGAACTAGTGTTCTCTGCACTATTTGGCCACTATGCGGCTTCTTGACTACCAACTTATTCTTATTCTTCCCCAGTTATTCTTTCCTTTAAGTCTATTTTATCTGCCAAAGGTCTAAAGGGAAGGTGTTTCAACATACCATCATTGGTGTCTCTGCTGCTGAGCGTGGTCCAGGCCCCTTTGAAAAAAATCTACGAGGGTTCTCAATCGCCTTAGTTCCACTCCATCTCAACCAGGTTTTCTTCGCTGCTTCATCTGCTACCTTGTCCAACAGTACACTCTCCGGTGGGTACATTTCCTCTCCCTTGAAGCCTCCCAGTTGTGGTTCTCCATCCTTGTGTCTGTAGATGTTGCAGGGCAGGCCATGTTTCCTGCCAGTACCCCCTCTTTTCCCGTTGTCCTTCTCTGGACAACGTACAGTATAATAACACAGAAGACCAGCACAGTGCTATAACACAAAAGACCAGTACTGTACAATAATACAGAGGACCAGTATACTACAATAACACAGAAATCCAGTACAGTACAATAACACACAAGACCTGTACAGTAAAATAATACAGAAGACCAGTACAGAACAATATCACAGAAGACCAGTACAGTACAATAACACACAAGACGTGTACAGTACAGCAACACAAAAGACCAGTACTGCACAATGACACAGAGTATCAGTACAGTACAATACCACAGAAAACCAGTACACTACAATAACACAGAAGACCAGTACTGTACAATAATACAGAAGATCAGCACAGTACAATAACACAGAAAACCAGTACACTACAATAACACAGAAGACCAGTACAGTACAGTACAATAACACAGAAGACCGGTTCAGTACAACAACACAGAAGACCAGTACAGCAACACAAAAGCACAATAACACTGTATACCAGTACAGTACAGCAACACAGAAGACCAGTACAGTACAGCAACACAGAAGACCAGTATAGTTCAGCAACACAGAAGAACAGAACAGTATAATAACACAGAATACCAGTACAGTACAATACCACAGAAAACCAATAAAAGTATAATAACGACTTATAAAATACTGCGAGGAATTAACAAGGTGGACTGGGACAGGATGTTACAGAGATGGGTCACAGAAGCAACTGGTCACAATTAGAAGTTGAAGACTTAGTTGAGTCAAAGATATGTTAGGAAGTATTTCTTCAGTCACAGAGTTGTTAGCAAGTGGAATAATCTGGAAAGTTACGTAGTGAAGGCATGAACCATGCATAGTTTCATGACGAGGTTTGATATAGCTCATGGAGCAGGAAGAGAGAGAACTTAGTAGCGATCAGTGAAGAGGCGGGGCCAGGGGCTATGAATCGACCCCTGCAATCACAAATAGGCGAGTACAAACACTACACGCACACACTACAGGCACACACTACACACACGCACTTCACACACACACTACACACACACACTACACACGCACACACTACACGCACACACACTACACACACACACTACACACACACACACACACACACTTCACACACACACTACACGCACACACTACTTACGCACTACACACGCACACACTGCACGCACTCACTACACGCACATACCATACGCACACACTTCACACAAGTTACACACACGCACTACATATACACACATTACACACACAGACTACACACACACACACACACACACACACACACACACACACACACACACACACACACACACACATACCCAACACACACACTAACATCGTACATACTCACACAAGTATCCCCACACATGATAACACTTTCACAATCGCTCACACATTAGGGGGAACCTTATGTTCACACATGAACTTTTTTATTTTTCGTTCGATTTCTTTCATTTTTTTTTGTACGTAAAGAAGCACCTTTCAATAGTAATGTGACCAAGTTTCAATAAGATAGCTCAAAAAACAACTGAGAAAAAAATTATTTACTAATAATCATACATATTGAACAGTAACTTCGACATGGGACTTGGAGAAGCTGTTTTGGCATTATCTACGCATAAAACAATGCTAAACTGTATTTCTAATGGTTAGCCGTTCTGTAATTTATCCTTTCTTCATTCTTAAAAAAAATAAAATTTTGTATGGTTTTGACTTTCAGCCAAATATCTGACTTTTGCCCTCACATAAATCAAAAACAAATTATGATATCTCAAAAAACAAACCGTTAGCTTGTAAAACAATCTTTCCTTTATGTTCTCTGTGAATTTCATTACATTCCTGCTATTATTAACGAAGTTACTTGCTCATATATGTGAATAACTTACTTCCGAGATAATCCGCGAAACAGCCGGACCACCTATTTTTTTTTTTTTTTCGAGAAAATAACATTTTTCTCAGTCTTATACTGCATTACGAGTGTATATCATAGTTACCCATGTTCGTTTTCTTTAATATAAGGACCCTGGAGGTGAAAGAAAGAGAATGGAAGCCCCTCTCTGAGAATGGGAATCTATTATTCCCGATGGAGCGCTCTGGGAATATGCCATATATTATTCATTCTGGAGTATTTACCATATTTCTTTGTTATTTATATTGTTTATTATGTCATATTAGATCAATTGTGATAGATAAATAAGCCGTAGAAGCTATAATAGCGTTATATTGAGCCATATTCCCCGGCCACCCCGAGACTGGAATTTTCCATGACGTCAGCAAAATGGTGTCGGGAGGTTCCTGGTTGGTTGGAACTCTACGTATAAATCCCGCCCAATGTATTATGATGCCAAATCGTCAATTATTATCTTAGAAAGAATAATACAATAAATACACGAAAAAAAAACGGAAAAAAAAAATTGACGACAGGTGAGCACACCTGCCGCGGGTGGTGACGTAACCCTAGGTGTTTTTAAATGACCATAATTCCTTGTAGGAATGTCGTAGAACAATGATTCTGGTACCATTGTGTTGCCAGAGAGTTAAGCTATTTTTCTATAAGATTAACTCAGTTTGTGAATTTTTCGACAAAATTTTTCGTTCGCGCTGAGTAAGTACTAATTCCCCCTTTTTAAACACCCCACCCACACCCACACACACACACACACACACACACACACACACCCAACACACACACACACCCAACACACACACTAACATGCTACATACACACACAAGCACCCCCACACATGTTAACACCCCCCAAACACACACACAAGTCAGGACGAAGAAGCATGGGTGGAGGAACAACAGCAGAAAGCGAGGGAACTGAAGGATGGGAAATTGAAAAGAAGTTCCTTGAGGAAACAATAGCAGGCCACAGTGATATCTGGGAGATAGTAAAGGAGACAACGAAGGAGATACTTAAATCAGACCCAGAGATACAGAGGGAAAAAATGGGATGAGGAAAGTGAGAGGACTGTCATTATTCATGGGTGGAGGGGAAGACCTATGATGAAAGAAGACAGGAAAAGGTAAGAGATTGAGAGAATCATTGCGGTTACAGGAGAGGACACACCCAACTGACAATTTTTTAGAGACTTGGGTAGTATTCGAGGGAAAAGAACTGCCCAATCAAATTGACATTCAGGTCAGAAAGGGAACAAAACAAAATCCTACAGGGGAAATCATTGTTAAAAATGTTATGTTCTGTTGACTGCAACAGAACACAAGAAGAAAGGGAACAAGAGTAAGAAGGTACCAGAAGCAGGAAGGGGGGGGCAGGGCAGGTACTGATAGATAATGAAGCCCAGCCTCTAAAATAACAGCAAGCACAACCACCCACAGAACCACCCACCACATCTACTCTACCCTTCTATCCCATACTAACTAGACACAATAACCAGAGCCGAGCCACACTCCACACTTACAGGTTACCCCCTCCAAGCACTAATACTGTCACACAAGAAGACTACCAAAACAACCAGACCTGCCTTCCACACTCAAAACCAGAAATAACCCATCCCACCTCCCAGAATACAGCTCTAGAAAGGAAGCAGAAAGTATGGCACACCATCGCAGATAGAATTACAAATAAGAATGAGAAGTGGCAGGAAATAATCAATGAGGCTTCGCCAGACATCATAAGAATCACAGAGACAATGCTCACTTAAGTGATAACAGATGCTCTCTTCCTGTCTGGATATCAGATCCTGAGGAAAAACAAGGGAGGAACAGATGGGAAGAAGTAGTTTTGAGGAGATTGAAGGACCAGACAGAGGATAAGTGGATGACTAAATAATAGGAACACTTCATACAGGGGCCCCAAAAATGGTGATAGCAGTGATGTATAACCTGCCACTGAATAGTAGGAGGCCAAGACGGGAATACGATGAGAGCAACCGAGTGATGGTGGACACACTAGCCGAAGTTGCCAGAAGGGCCTACATGAGCAGGGCAAGATACTTATCATGGGGGATTTCAACCATAAGGGGAATGACTGGGAGAATTTGGAGCCAGATGGGGGAACAGATTATTATTATTATAATCAAGGGGGCAGCGCTAAGCCCGGAGGATTATACAGCGCCTGGGGGGGGGGGATGTGGAAGGCATTCAGGCTTAATTCGGGGAACTGGAGCACAGATCCAATTCCCTAAATCAAGAGCCCCTCACCAACATCAAGGAACCTTCCTTGAGGGGATGGGGGAACAGAAACATGGAGAGCCAAGATACGGGAAAACGTCATGTACCAACCTGTTAGGGACACAACCAATGAGAGAGGAGACTATGAAGCAACCAGGCTGGACCTCGTATTCACCTTGAACAGTTCGGATATAAGAGATATCACACACAAAATTCTCCAATGCGTTTGTGTTTCCAATACAGAGTAGAGTTAACAATGGAGAGTGAAGCAGTACGAGAAGGAGAAGCCAAACTAGAGGGTAAGACAGTCAATGAAATGATGGACTCTAGCGGGTTTAGCGCTTGGTTTTCATAATAATAATAATAATAATAATAATAATAATAATAATAATAATAATAATAATAATAATAATAATTGAACTTATTAAACTTTGTATTGTTGATTCAAAGGCTATGTTTAGTGGAGTTTTACACTCAAAAGTTATGTATGGCAAATGGAAATCCTCTTTCATCTGTCCCTTGCAATCTGTACATGTCATATTTTCCAAGTATTTTGAAACAAGACTGCGTAACAAAAACCCTTCCCAGTAGAACTAAGTGGAAAAGATATGTTAATGTTTTGTGTTTAGTGCCGAACAATACGGACATAAACCATTTCCTTGTTGAATTAAAGAGTGTAGTTCATTCCGTAAATTTTACTGTTGAATTTGAACAGTAGGCTTCTTCTGAAGAAGCCTACTGTGTAGGCGAAACGTTTCGAAATAAAGATACCTAACTGTTGCATATGTGTCTTACCTAACAACCTGTCGGTATTTTATACCATTTTGATGTTCAGTCTGTCAGACACTGCAACACAAGGGTATCTTGGTACAGACCTAAAATCATAGGTGTAGAAATATACCTAGTTGGATTAATCTTATTGTGGCTAGCAGGTCTAGTGGCTAACGCGATGGGCTGGAGTTTTGAGACTCTATGACCGTGGGTTCAATCCCGGCCGGGGGTATGGTTTATTGTGACTGTTGCTATATGACCTCTGCAGAAACATTGTGACTGTTGCTATGTGACCTCTGCAGATTATTATTATTATAATCAAGGGGGAAGCGCTGAACCTGGAGGATTATACAGCTCCTGGGGGGGGGATGTGGAAGGCATTCAGGCTTAATTCGGGGAACTGGAGCACAGATCCAATTCCCTAAATCAAGAGCCCCTCACCAACATCAAGGAACCTTCCTTGAGGGGACCTCTGCAGAAACATTGGCTTTAATTATCAAAACCTCACAGCTTTATCATAGTTATAAGTCACTTTAATAAGTTTTAACTGTTCCATGAAGAATGTTAAGAAAACTTTCGTCTTGTCTGATACATTACAAACACACCAGCAGCACAAACAGTTATTTATACCAGACTCCTACACAAACTCACATATTATAATTGATTATTACTGAGTTTTTCTTTATATATAAAAGGTAAATATAGGTAGACCTGAGATCAATTTGCATGAGATATCAACAACTAAATATAAATAAACAATTAGGATGAGTCACAGAGGAAAAAATATATATCATAGTGTTAAAGCTTCAGGTTGGAAGTTATCAACTCCGACAAGGTAGACGCCAGTATGTCTACCCGACAAGGTAGACGCCAGTGTGTATGTCTACCCGACAAGGTAGACGCCAGTGTGTATGTCTACCCGACAAGGTAGACGCCAGTGTGTATGTCTACCCGACAAGGTAGACGCCAGTGTGTATGTCTACCCGACAAGGTAGACGCCAGTGTGTATGTCTACCCGACAAGGTAGACGCCAGTGTGTATGTCTACCCGACAAGGTAGACGCCAGTGTGTATGTCTACCCGACAAGGTAGACGCCAGTGTGTATGTCTACCCGACAAGGTAGACGCCAGTGTGTATGTCTACCCGACAAGGTAGACGCCAGTGTGTATGTCTACCCGACAAGGTAGACGCCAGTGTGTATGTCTACCCGACAAGGTAGACGCCAGTGTGTATGTCTACCCGACAAGGTAGACGCCAGTGTGTATGTCTACCCGACAATATGTCCGACACTAGAATTAAGCAAAGTTTTCCATAAATATTAAAATTAAGTGTATCTATGTCTTCCTCCCTTATTATCTCTCTCTACCTCCTTCCCTCCCTTCCTACCACTCCATTTCCTCTATAATTCAGTCCCTCTCCCTTCATCTCTTTTATCCTCCCTTTTTGCATGTCTTAAATACAGTAAACAACAACATGCATTTAATTAATAAACACAGGTGAGATATTACAGGTAGTGGGTGGTGGTGGGAGGGGAGGGTAGTGGGGGTTACCCCCCCCCATCACCCCAGCGGCCACTGACGGTCGTCGTCATCTTTAAATATCACTCGTGATTATTATTATTTTAACTCTTGTGAATATGTGTAAGTTATTTTATAGTTATGGACTCATTGTTTAGTATTAAAACATATTAGACAGGTATTTTAAGTTGTTTTTATTATAGTAATACAGTATTTGAGAAGTATGTGAGAAGAAGCAAGACTTCTTCACGAGTACTTTTAGAAGTGTAACTTAAAAATTCTTGGTGGTGCTTTAAACTGGTGAGAGAAGCAGCAGCAGCAGCAGCAGCAGCAGCAGCAGCAGCAGCAGCAGCAGCAGCAGCAGCAGCAGCAGCAGCAGCAGCAGCAACAGGAAAAGGAAGAGGAGGAGGAAGAGGAGGAGGAAGTGGAGGAGGAGGAGGAGGAGGAGGAGGAGGAGAGAGTTGACTTATTAACAGATGAAAAGTTAGAGGCACTAGTAACAGCAGCAGCAAGTGGCAGCAGTTACAAATATTAATTTAACAACAGGTGATCAGTCAAACTTACCTAGTTAAGTGTTAGAATTCCGAGAGTGGGTTGGGTGACTTACAAGACTAACAAGGATACCTGCACACTACCTCCCTGACGCACTCCTAATCTTTTTCTCCACCTTCCTACTTACAAGGATTGCAAAACCTTCGTATTCACCTCCCTTCTTATCTCTCTTTCTGCATTCCTTCTTTTAAGAAATAGAAGGATATCCCAAGCCTCCTCTCTCTCTCTCTCTCCCAAAATTACTACCTTCCTTCCTGAAAGAATTACAACACTCCCATACTCTTCCATCCATACCTCCCTCCTTACATCTCTCTCCCTACCTACGTATTTACAAGAATAACAAGGATCCTGCAAGCCTATCTCGTACCTCCGTACTTAGCAACCTCGCTATGAATCATCGTACTAAGAATTACGAACATACCCCAAGCCTCCACCCCATCACCCACCCACCCTCGCTATCGCTCTCTTTACTTCTCTTTCTACATTCCCACTTAAAAGAATACTTAGGATATTACAAGACTCCTCCCAGCCTGCCTCCCTACCTAAATACATACGTCCCTCTCTCGCCCCCTCCCTAAATTCATACCTACCTGGAGTCTACCTGCAGTGCAGCAGACACTTGATATGTGCTACACTTTCAGCAGACACTTGGCATGTGCTATATTTGAAGCAGACATCAGGTATGTGGTACACTTGTAGCAGACACCAGGTAGGTGCTACACTTGCAACAGACACTTGATATGTCTTACACTTGCAGCAGACACCAGGTATGTGCTGCACTTGTAGCAAACAACAGGTATGTGCTACACTTGTAGCAGACACCAGGTATGTGCTACACTTGTAGCAGACACCAGGTATGTGCTACACTTGTAGCAGACACCAGGTATATGCTACACTTGTAGCAGACACCAGGTACGTGCTACACTTGTAGCAGACACTTGGTTTGTGCTACACTTGTAGCAGTCACCAGGTATGTGCTACACTTGTAGCAAACACCAGGTATGTGCTACATTTGTAGCAGACACCCGGTATGTGCTACACTTATAGCAGATTTCGTGTATAGGGCAAGGAGGAATAACATCTTGTAGAAGTGAGGAAAAGCCAGTTGTAAGTGTGGGGGAAGTTTGTGAGGCAGTGGGTACAATGAAAGGCGGTAAGGCAGCTGGGATTGATGGGATAAAGATAGAAATGTTAAAAACCGGTGGGGATATAGTTTTGTAATGGTTGGTGCTATTATTTAATAAATGTATGGAAGAGGGTAAGGTACCTAGGGATTGGCAGAGAGCATTGTTACAAAAAACGCGATTCTAAAAGCTTAGAGATCTCCAGTGAATACTAGAAAGGACTGCCCTTCTAGCATCCAGCCTGTTACTGGGTTTTCGTAACAAGTAGTCAATATCCTTGTCCAATTATCCATTATAAATCAGTATTGTTCAATAGCGCTTTAGGATTACAACTGGTAGGCTACTAACTAGAGAAATAAAAATTTAATAAATTTATTAAGTCTATAAGTTGTCTAGAGGTATATTATCAAAGTAAATTAAATCACAGCAATCAAAATAAAATCAATCTCTCGAGTTCAATATTATTGTGCTGAAAGCACATATCACATTTATAATTCTTAAGTACCGTCAGGTACATTAACATTTAATAAGATATTACAAATATGTACAAGTGTGTGTATGTGTGTAAGTGCTCTTAAGTAGTTAGCTATGTCTCAAGACTCGAATAAGACTTAAACAAGTGACTGACAAAGTCCTCAAATAAACTAACTTCTTGACCGACTGGCAACCCGAACAGTCTGCTTGAACAACAAAGAATGCTAAGCCCAATAGCAATGCAATATCAAGCGACTGCGACACAGAATCAGGAACTGGGAAATAATATAACGACACTAAGTAGGGACCATCAGCAGATCCTCCACAAAAATTACAAAACTCCCATACTACTGAATCTATGTTCAGCATAGGAAAAACGCGACTGTGACAATACACAGAAACCAGTACAAAATTAGGTCTGAAGCTATAGCTAAGGACCCGAGATGTTCAGAGTGTCTAAGTGACACACAACCTCAGTACAACGTCGAAAATCACTAAGTCTTTACAATGTTCTGTGAACAAAGTTCTACAGAACTAACAAGAATAATGAGACAGACAATCTGTCCAACCAGCAAGCGAGTCTACAGCAGACTGAAAACTTCACGAGAGGTGAGGACACCCCCCCTCGATCACGTGATAGCTACGTGGACAACTGCAGCTCAGAAGCCGGCAGTATAACGAGCGACAAGCGATAATTACAGTAGTTTGACAATCAAGACTAACTGAGCACATTTTATATACATCCTAACAACATAAGTCAAATAAGAATATAACAGTCAAATAATAATATAAAGTCATACATTTACGATTTAGCTATTATCGCAAATATAAACAATATAAAATTATATGAAAAGATAATATACATTATATATACATAATAATCATTGTAACCCATTCAGGGGTTGCAACACCCCCCCCCCCCCAACACGACAGAGGGTCGCACTAGGAGTTGCATTAATGTCTTTCACATTAATACTGATTACTCATATCAATATTATTTAATATAAATAATAATCAATGCCAAGCACCGCTACAATTTCACAGCGTCCGTCACTAGGATATGTCCCTAGTACTAGGGCAGTACACCGTATCGTATCTCTTCATACTCGTGGTTATGTACATCAGTGTAGAGACTGGATAGCGCTGACAAGGAGGGCACGTTGAGGCTCGATCATAGTAGAGGAGACTGCATTCCACTCTTAAGTAGTGGTTGTGGAATGCGAGGTAGTATGAACATCTGAGTATGAAACAGCTTAAGGTGTGTAGTGAAGGGGGGGGGTCTGCGACAGGACAGAGTTGCGTCACGCAGTACCTCGCCCACACGACACTTTTTTTTTTTTTTTATTTTATTTAAAACATGACATTACAAAAAATATAATATGTAAAACTCATTTAAGTCTATAAATTAACACAATCCTCCCTACAGCTTACAACTTACAACTCCGTGTGGGTACACCCCCCATCCCTGCTCCCTCATCCTATCACTTAACCCAAACCTGTTGGAGCTACTCAACAGAATTACATGATATGAACAACACTTTTATATACACATCCCTCGAAATGGTACTTAATAATCGACTACAGACCATGCAATTCATTGCACTGAACATATTATACAGACATATTAACCCCCCCCCCGTGGTTATCCAACCACCCCACTATTTACAACCTAACATACTATAAACAATGAATGTTACCTAATCTAAAGTCACACAGCAATGATCAAAACATTAATTTATGTAATTGTCCTAATGGTTCAGTTACATAATATGTATTACACAACAATGGTGATATAGAAAAGTCACAAAGACATACAAAATTACTACAAAACCATAAGAATAAACTTAGTCTCAAAATCCAACACATGTAAGCCTCTACACATTTAAACATGCAATTCCAGTGTTAAAACAATAACACAGCTTCAACTATGACATTCAAGCTCTATACAGCTTATATGGACATTACATAATGCTATTGACAACAGTACAATACAACATAAAATATAACCATGACATAAGTAACACATAAATACTGTGCCTAGCACACACCTAACCACAAAAACCTATAACACCACTGTTGCCCAACTTTATTTACACTATCTGACTTGCATTAACCTCTTTACTCTTAAAACAAAACTGAAAATTGCAGAACACCAGTGACGAACAATAATGCACAGACATTAATACAAACATATCACATCATATCTATGGACACCGTGCATGATCACAGCATCAACACTATGCAGTGCAAGGCACCTAGAAAACAAGTTGGAGCAAATACATGCAATTATTATAGCAAATCTCCAAATTACAAACATTACCGTAAATCAATATTACCACACACAATATGTATAATAAGTGTAAAGTCCAGTCACAAAAACTGGCCAGCTCCACAGGTGCTAGCACCCGGGTCCACATATTATTCACTCATGCATCACTCATCCAACACTCTCGCAAACATTTGTTATCCATTACCAGGGAGGCAACCCTGTTTTCACCCCTGACTTCCCTACCCCAGCAACACTTTCCAGTCATACCCTCCCCTCCCTCGTATATTACAAGTCTAATAAAACCTGTAACGTAAGTTGCCTATATCCCTCTGAAAAATCCTTCACCCACCTCCTCCCATAAATTTCCTTATTTCTACATACCGTTTTATAGAACGTTAACGCTAACACCCTCCTCTTCACCTCAGTAACCTGTTTCCCCCGCAATCCCCACACTATATAGATATAATCTGCCATAATGTATCCCACAGCTCTGATTACACGTTCCTCCCAACCCCCCACGTCGAGACTTAATGCTCTCAATACAGAAATTCCTTTACCCCCTATCCTATTTATCACCCTATTTAACCACCCCTTGACACTCCTCAGTCCATCACAAAAATATACTACATGAAAAGCCGACTCCTCCCCACCACATATCCCACACTCCCCCCCGTCAACGACTCGTCTATCCCGTAGAAACACACCCGACGGTAAAATGCCATGCAGAAAACGATACATTACATCCCGAACACGAGGTTGCAACCTCATCCTACTCAACCTATTCCATATACTTCCCCATGATACATGGGGAAAATTCCCTCTACAGGTGCTACAACCCTCCCGGCTAACAATCGACACAACCTACCTATTTTAACCTTTGCTGGCTCTCGATCCCACGCCAGAGCCCTCAACACAGTTTCACACTCATGCATGTATATCCGTTGCAATCTGTTATGGATCCTGGCCAAACCCCCCCCCACCCACATTTTCCCTCATCACTTCCCTTTTAATGAAGACACATTTGACCCTCCGCTTTAAGTCCAGCAATCCCAGCCCCCCCTTACTTACAGGTAACATTACCACATCCCTCTTAATCCAATCACAGCTCGAACCCCACAAGAATTTAAAAACCTTCCTAAGTATGTTCGTTATTGCTGGCCCAGTTAATGGGAACACGGCTGCCACGTGCCATACTTTGCTATACAGTAAGATATTAATAACAATGGCACGCTGCACAAGGGTCAAATGATAAGGTCGCAATGCACCCAAGCGTCCTTGAATCCTTTCTACCATCCTAAGCGAGTTTTCCATGCGTGCCACAGGTAGATCGTCTGCATAAATAAGACCGCAGATTTTTAACGAATTCACTTGCCTCCTCACAACTGCACTACTCCAATCAACCCTACCCGCCCAAGCTCCTAACCCCATGACCATGGATTTATCTGAATTTACCCTCATACCAGTTGCCCCTGCGAACATTTGTACTACCCCGTCTAATGTGTCCATTGACATCCCCTCCCTGATCAGAACAGTTGTATCATCCACATACCCAATTAAAACTGGCCAAACCCTCGCAACCTCACACCCTGGTCCCACTACGTGACACATACGCTGCTCCCTCAATCTATAAAAGGGGTCCTGTACGCACACAAACAATAATTGTGACATAGGACACCCCTGCCTAAGTCCCCTACCCATTACAATCTTCCCACCCAATCGACCATTAATCTGTACCCTCGCCATTGCACCTCCATACAAAGCCTCAACCCAGCCCACTATTTCTTCCCCAAACCCCTGACCCCTGAGGATGGCTTTCAATGCTTTCCGATCCACTCTATCGTATGCCCCTTGCCAATCGAGCGCCACCAAACCTCCCTCCCTCCCCCCCCCTTCTGCCTCCACGAAATCCCTAAGTAACCCATGCCCCTCCACCATAGACCTCCCTGGCAAACCAAACTGAGTTTTTGATACTACCCGCCCCACCACACACTTGACCCGATTTCCCAAAATCTTCGCAAACAATTTATAATCTGCGCATAACAACGAGATCGCCCGGTAATCCCGAAGCGCATGCTGCCCCTTACCCTTCGGTACCAATACAATGACAGCCGTTGCCTGCTTCTCACCCAGCTCACCTCTCTCCTTCATGCAATTTAATAACCCACATTGTCCTCATCGCCTCCGAGCCGTGTGGACGAGCTGCGCAGACGCTCCTGTTTTGAGTTTGTTTTTGCGCAGTTTACCTGATTGAGCTGCCCCTAGCGTTGGTTGGTGGAAACTTTATTTTCTCCAACATGGCGCTGAATAGCAGAAGAAGAATCAACACTGTCTGCATTGAGATGATCCATGGTGCTGTCACAGGATCCAACATGGATTTATTATTACCGGCGATCATTCGCGATACCTATGGTATAGCAAATGAGGAGATATGTGGTGTCGCATTAAATGGAATGACAAGAATCTTCGTTAAAATGACGTCTGCACAAGTCTACGAGGCAGTGGTCGACAAGTATCAGGAGACCATCATACCGGTTAATACAGCTGTGTCGGTGAGACTTCATGATGTATCTCGACATTACACTTGGGTAAAAATCAGGAATGTGCCTTTTGAGGCGACTGATTTTGATATTACCAGTGAACTGCGTACTTATGGGACGGTTCACGTAGCCACAGCAGGGAGATGGGCAACTGGACCGTATGCAGGCGCGCTGGAAGGCGCGTATACAGTTAAAATGACTCTTCGACACCCTATTCCTTCATATATTGTGTTGAAAGAATTACGGACTCAAGTCTATGTAACGTATGCGGGCCAACAACGTACGTGTCGGCTATGTGGGTCATATGACCACATCGCGGCGCAGTGTGGGAAACGAAGTGGGTACCCGGCACAACAGCAACGGCAACAGCAGCAACAGCAGCCAGTGGACGAGGTAGGCGATGAGCGAGAACAGTCTCTTGCTACACCGCCCCAACAACGGTTGTCATGGAGTGAGGAGGTGGACAAAGAAAAGGAGCTTGAATCGCCAATTGTAACGCTTCAAGGAGAATCTCAGTCATTGGACATACATAAGGTTTTTGAGGAGAGACTACCTAATATGGGTGAAGAAGTGGCGGCGTCTTTGGTAAAGGCGTTGGATGACTTGTTAGAGGAATCGGTCCTAGATCAGGTGGAAGACCCAGGCTTAGTTCTGGGGAAGGCTGTGAATGATGATATGGCAGAAGATGACGGTTTGTCGACGAGAGAATCTAAAGGATTGAAGGTGCATGCAGTAGAGGTGGAGGTGCATCAGGACGGTGCTTCAGATGTCAAAATGCAGGTGGAGGGCGGGACACGAAAGAGGACTGCAGCATCATCGGATTCTGATGATGTGCTAACTCCTGCCCAACGCCCTGGGAAAAAGTCTTGGGTGGAGGTACAGAAGAGAGGGAATGGTGAACCCAAGGATCAAGGGATTGCAAAGGTGATTCCCAACAAAGGGGGGAGGGACAGAGGTGTTGCAAAACGAACTGGGGTAAAGTCAATGCCGGGGACAAAAGGAAAACCCATTTGTTGAATTCAAGTGTTTTACTATAAATATTAACGGGTTGAGAGCTGAGAGGAAGCTTAAGTGGTTTAATGAGTATTTGGTGCGACTTGGTGTGGATGTGGTATTCTTACAGGAACATAATTTTAGGCCTGGTTATGAGTTGGATATGAGTGGTTATAATGTGTACATGGAACATGCGACACGTTTGAAAGGTGGAGCTGCCATTTTGGTAAAGGAAACTAGCCCGTTTATAGTAAGGCGGAGTGAAGGGGGGGAGGGGAGGGTAATTAGAGTGGATGGAACTTGGGGTAGGGTTCCCATTAGTTTAGTATGTGTATATGGTCCGGCTGAGGGTGACGTGAGTATTAAAACTAAATTTGTTCGGGACGTGCTGGTCTATTTTTTACGTGGTTTACCGAATGTTGCAATAACAGGCGGAGATTGGAATTGCGTGATACGTCGTAAAGATGTGGAGCCCAGAGGTGCGGGGTGTTGTTTGGGTATATTGGGGGATATATTGACCGGGGTGGGGTTAAAGGATGTGTGTGGGGGGGGAGGGATGGTAGAGCATACCTTCATTAAACGAGGTTATGCGGCGAGGTTGGACCGAATGTACGTGCCTTGTGCGGTTACTGTGCGGAGGGTGGATGTGATAGATGTGGTTTTTTCGGATCATAGAGGAGTGGTAATAGATGTGGATATTGAGGGTGTGCCTCGGAGGGGTCCATCATTTTGGAAATTGAATGTAAAGTTATTAAAGGAAGAGGATAGTCTTTTGTCTTTTGGACATATGTGGGATCGTTTAGTGGTAGAAGCACCAGGGGATGTTGCCATGGTTAATTGGTGGGAAACAATAGCTAAAAAACGTATTAAGGAATATTATATTAATCGAGGGAAGAGATATAATCAGTTACAATACGGTTTTCAAAAATATTTAGAGGGGCAGTTGCGCGACTATTATGCACAAATTAATGCTAATTATCCTGTTATTGAAATTGAAAGTTTGAAGGAAAATATCCGGAATTTACAAAATGAGAGGTTTGATGGGGAAAGGCTTAAGGGCGGGATTGAGGAGGTTTTGTGGGGAGATCGGCCGTCGGCGTGTGTGTTGCGGAGTCAACACACACGTCGCAAGGCAATGGAGTTAATGGGGTTGAATGTTCAGGTAGGTATGCAAGGGTATAAAGTGGACCAGGTGTTGATGACGACTGAGGGTATGAGTGGGTATATTGATGCTTGGTTTAAGTTGAAAACGCAAAGTGTGGGAATAAGTGAAATAGCATTACAGTCAATTGGAAGGTTTGTGCAGTGTGAGTTGACAGAGCATGATCGATTCGTTTTGGAAGGGCCGATAACGGAGTGTGAGACATGGGAAGCTTTATCCGGGGCGCAATTAGGTAAGGCACCAGGAATTGATGGGTTGCCCAGTGACTTTTATCTCCAAAATTGGAGCGTTTTAAAAGAATTTTTGGTAAGATTATTCAATATCCTTAAGCGGGATCGGGTTTTAGGGGCACAGCAGCGGATGGCTGTGGTCGTTTTAGTGCCTAAAGATGAGCCATTAACAGTCAAAGACTATCGTGCTATTTCGTTATTGTGTGGTGATTATAAGATTTTTGCAAGAATTTTAGCTAACAGAATAAAAAAGGTCCTGGGTAAAGTGATTGATAAGGGACAATATGGGGTGCCGGGAAGGTCTATGTATGACGAGCATGGTTTGATTAGAAGTTTTATTGAAGAAAGAGTAAAATTGGGAGTGGGGGGGGTGTTGGCTATAGATTGGGAGGCGGCATATGATAGTGTAGAAAGGGAAGCGTTATGGAAGATTATGAGATGGCAGGGGTTTGGAGAGGAAATTATATCATGGGCCAAATTAATGTATCAAGATGCATCCTTGCGGGTGCAGGTAAATGGAAGGTTAGGAGAACAAATTCAGATGAGCAGGGGTCTACATCAAGGTTGTCCCCTTTCACAAATATTTTTTGCGTGTTTACAGGATCCCTTTTATAGAGGAATTAGGGTCTTATTGGCAGCAAATGGGGTTGGTGACGAAAGGGGTGGGGGGGCTGGCATTGTTGGATATGTTGATGACAACGATTTTAGTAAGTGGTAACAGGGATTTGCCTCGGGTGGAAAAGTTAGTAAATGTTTTTGAAAAGGCTTCTGGCATGTCAATTAATAAGGAGAAAACGAAGTATATGGATCTTGGGAATAGGTTAAGTGAGGAATGTGAAGTAGTTGAAAGGTGGAAAAAGGTGGACCAATTACTGATATGTGGGATCGTTTATGTAAGTGATATCAAGTTAGCACAACAAATAAATTCAGTGCGTATTGTAGATGGTGTACTGAAGCGCCTCAGTGGTTTACGAGCTGCACACTTAACTTTGCATCAAAGAGTAATTACAACGAATGTCCTTTGGCATGTAGCAGCAATATATCCGATACTTCGTAGTGAGATACAAAGGTTACAAAAGCGCGTTTTTAGATTCATTTGGGGTACTGGAAGCGAATGGTTAGGTAGAGCGGTTGTAACACTCCCGGTTGGCCGAGGAGGGCTGGGTCTTATAGCTGTTGAAAAGAGGATTATGAGTGTGTATTTGAAACGTAGTTATAAGCGGGAGGGGGGGGGGGCGAGGGAAGGCGGACTTCATAAGATGCGTCAGGACATGCAACGGTGGTGGGTGGGTAGGGAGTTCATAATCGGTGAGGCAATGTTACGGGTCATCATAAACATGAGCGATCCTTCACATATTAAATTGGGAAACCTTGATGGGGTGGAAGGTAAGGCAGTGGTAGCAGTGGTAGAAGGGGTTTATCCGATGTATGATTGGCGTAATATCTGGGGGCGTTTGAACAAATTACGTTTAAAACCTAAAGTACGAGAAGTAATGTATAGATTTTTACATGGGATCTTACCGTCTGGAATGGTTTTATTCCATAAGAGAATAAGGGAGGATGGGATATGCAAGGCTTGTGGTGGATGGGAGACTGTTTTCCATATAGTGTATTTTTGCGAATGTATTGAACTAATAAGGGTTTGGTTGGGTAAGGTAATAAGGTTAGTGGGAGGGGGGGGGGTTGCAGGTGTTGAGGGTTTTAAGCTTAGACATAGGTGGGGTGAATCAGATGGTAGAGAATGCGGTAGGGTATATAATTACAGATTATATTTATATGTCTTGGGCTATGAGAGGAGCGAACGTGTGTGAAAGAATTAATGCATTAACGGCAACTTTTTATAGGACAAAGTGTAGAAATAAGGAGGTGTATGGGGGGAGATGGGAGAGGGATTTAAGTGAGGGTTATAGGAATTTCACTTTACGGGATTTACGGGAGTTGAAAGGCAGGTAAGGGGGATGAAATGGGCTGGTTTCCTAGAATGGGCGGTAGCATGATGAGTTTGATGAATGTTATATGAGGTATGTCTGGGGTGCAATTTTAACGTTATTTGTTCCGAGTGTTTCAAGTACAATACAGTTATATTTGGAATTATCGACTTATAACTATGTATGTGTATGTGTGTATATATATGCATGTGTTGTATGTGTGTGTATATGTGTATATATGTATGTATGTATGTATATGTATGTATGTCTGTATATGTGTATGTATATATATATATATATATATATATATATATATATATATATATATATATATATATATATATATATATATATATATATATATATATGTATATGTATGTATTGTATGTATGTTTACTTTCTTGTATATACCTCTAATGGTTTTTCTCATGAACATTTTCAATGATATTCAATACATATTTTCTATGCGCATTTATGATTTTGATACAATGTGTAAATGTCAAAATGGCTTTTTATGTTTCAGTTTAATTTACAATGTATTTTTGTAAGCACAATTGATTTGGTGCCAATAGAAGCATAGTGTGTTTTGACATATTTGAGTATTGTTTTTCTTTTTAATTTGTCTAGATGGTGGCAATACTATGTATGTAGTTTAAGAGTTTTACGAACCTTGAAGTTGTAAGAATTGGATGAAGTTATTCATGGTTGAGTTGACGTAATATTATAACTGACGTTGTAAGTGATGGTGTTCAATTAGACAATATACTTTATATACTTATTTATATGTATGTACATGAATGGTAAATTGAAGTCTGATTTTAAAGGTGAAGAGTGGGTTTTCCTTTTTATTGTTCTTTTTTTTTTCTTTATGGTAATACAAGGTTGTATCATGTATACCAACAAATATGGTTAGAGGTATGTGGTAAAATTTTCGTGTTGATTAGACATTTATAATACAGATGAAATACTAGGCTTAGGTTAGGGTAAATTTATGATAATTGTGGAATGTTCTTTGATTCAAACTGCTCTTTATTATACAAATTGGGTAGAATGTTTCTACGTATGGCATTATTGAAAAATGTTGAGCTGAATCTAATTGTAGGTACGATGTGTAATGTACATGTGCACACCTGGGCGAGCAGCTGCGCAGACCGTGCAGTTCTCAAGGACCTGTATGGTCGGTGTAGGTTTCGCTTGGATGTGTTCTTGACATCATTGGTTAATTATCCTATATTTCTTTCCGTGTTCAGAGCAGAAGGAATTTAGTCTGTAACGACATAATGAAAGTATACTTGTATTTTATTATTCTAATGTAAATTAAGAGCAAGGATGATTAATTTTGAGGAAGAGTTAATATAGGTTTGCATGTTTTTGCGAAAGTTAACTTATCCACATGTATCTAGTATAGGACAATTTTAAGCTTCGGTATCTGATTTTATATGTAGGTAATAGTGGTCATATTTGTTATATTGTAATGTTATTCGTTAATGTTTCAATATCTAATGTAATGTTTTTTCGGTTATTGTTCATATATTGTCATCTTTTGAGGTTTTCCTTTTGTCTATTGTCTATTGTTGGTTTTAAATAAAATATAAAAAAAGAAAATTTAATAACCTAACCAGAAAATGCCTCAATAATTCCCAATGCTTCTGATAAAACTCTGCCGGGAGTCCATCAATTCCCGGTGCTTTGCCCTTTCGCATTCCACTTAAAGCCCTCCATATTTCCCCCTCAGTTATTTCCCCACCCAGTGCTTCCCTATCACTGTTACGCAACTGACATACCACACTCCCACACACCTGTTCTAAAACCCCATCCTCTACCCCTTCTCGTTGCCAGTACTTCTCATACCACTTGTCAGCAAACGCCCCCATTCCTTCAGTAGCTTGTATGACCTGCCCCTCCCTGTACCCTCCTATCGATTCATGAACCTCCAACCATGGAATATTCATTGCCTGCTGTCTTTGTTTCTGCATACGCAATACGCACGATGAAGGTCTATCGCCCCATAACACCTCTTCCACCCCCGCCTGTACCCTCACCGCTTGGAACCTCTCATCCTGTACCTCACGCAGCCTCCCTTTAATTGCCATAATTTCATCCATTGGATAAGTGCCCGCCACCGCCCCCCTCGCATAACAACCCCGTAATCTATCCTCCAAATAGTTAGCAAGCCCATATTTTAAAGAATTGATACGTTTCCCTTCCTTTACGTAGTATTGCTTAATCCGTTCTTTAGCCACACCATCCCACCACATCACCACATCCTCTACCCCATTTATCTCTGCACGTAACCCCTCCCACAGCGTTGCAAATCCCTCTATCCCCTCCTCATCACCTAACACACTTGTATTTAATTTCCAATATCCCCTAGATATACCTGCTAGTGACTCCCACGCCACCTCTGCTACTACCGCCCGATGATCCGAATAAGCTACTTCTATTGTACGGAAAAATGTCAACCCAACCCCTTGAGATATATACAGCCTATCCAACCTAGCAGCGTAACCCTGTCTTACAAAAGTGTGCTCTACCTCCCACGCCCCTCCTCCAACCGCATCCCACAACTGAATATCCCTCAAAAGATCTCGCAAGGCCGCCGACACGTGCCCCGCCCCTTTTGGTTCCACGTCAGCCCTCCTAATAACGCAGTTCCAGTCCCCACCAACGACGGCCACTGCAGGTAAACCACGTAAGAAGAAAACTAGTTCTTCACATACAAAATCCCTTTTTACCCTCACATCATTTTCCGCTGGTGCATACACACATACAAAAGATACCTGCTGTCCCATCCACCACCCATCCACGCGCAATACTCTTCCCCCACCTCCCCCCTCACTTCTTAGCAACACAAACGGGCTTGCCTCCCTGATCAATATACCCACACCACCTTTCAGACGTGCAGAAGGCAGAGTCATGACCTGAAACCCCTCCACCTCGAGCACTCTTCCCTCCTTGAAATTGTGTTCTTGCAGGAACACTACATCCACCTTATATTTATACAGAAACATTCGAAACCATTCCTTCTTCACACTATTACACAGTCCATTTACGTTCACAGTCATACAGCTAAGGCCTCTTTATAGTTTCCAACCCTTCCTCCTCTCTTCATTCATCCCAGGGCCTCCTGCCCCAGAGCCAACACAAGGCTTCACACCATCAACCCCTCCCCCTTTTTTGCGATGCCTCTTATCGTGACTGCTTCGACATTGCTCTTCCTTCCTCCCAGACCTCTGCGCCGGCGTCAGGACATCATCTGAGTCTGACGCCGCCGCTCTCTTCCTCGTGATGCCCTCTACATCCATGTTATCTTCTGAGGTTCCCTCACGATGAACCTCAACCTCCACCACGCCCCGTTCCACAGCACACGGCGACAACTCTCTCTTACTAGTTGGCCCGTCAACCCTGCTATGTTTTTTATCCTTACATTCCTCTACAGGCAACGCCGTGCCTCTCACCAGCTCAGGAACAACATCCTCAGCAGGCGGTGTCAATGTCCTTAACACTTCCTGAAGCTCTTCCTCTAGAGCCTGCACCTCCTCCTGCACTTGCACTTCTGTACTTTTCCTTTGTGTAGTAACAGATCCTTTTACATCACAGCTTACCTCACACATGCCAGTCTCCTCTTTGGAATCCTCCACCTCTTCACTCCACAAGCGCCCAGGCCCTTGCTTTCGCACCGGGCTCTCAACAGCTATCACGCTGGTAACTGGTGCTTCACCAGTTTGCGCTGGCGCCCTCCTCAGCTTCACGCACTCTGCCGCCATATGGTCGTACGCCCCACATATTCTGCACGTACGTCTCTGTCCGGCATACGATACCATAACTTGCGTCCTGAAGTCCTCCAACACGACGTAAGACGGTATGGGATGTCTCAGAGTCATCTTCAGGGAAAAGGTACCCTCCGGACGTCCCATGTAAGCACCTGCCGTCCACTTGCCCTTTTGCGCCATATGTACGGTTCCATATGTCTCAAAAACACTCCTTATGTCAGCCTCATCTGCCTCAAATGGGACATTACGTATCTTAACCCACGTAAAGTGGCGAGATACGTCGATCAAACGCACCTTCACAGCTGGAGTAGCGTCAAGACTCACGTCTTGGAATCTCGTCACCAAAGATTCATACACGGACGTGGAATTCAATTTGACGAAGATTCTATAAGCCCCATTCAGGGCTACACCATACACCTCATCGTCCTGGATTCCATAGGTCTCCCTAATGATTGTTGGGAGTAAGACTTGCACTGAAGAGGGTGAAATCGCCCCACGAAGCAGCTCAATACCAATGGTATTTACGCGCCTCCTCACACTCAGCGCCATGTTGATACAAGGTAGCTCGCCTGAAACAGCAGAGGGGTGCAGCGCACAACCTCACTCGACCGTGGTCAGGCAGCGAATTGATCCCACACGACACTACCCACTCAACACTCAGCTTGTCTCCTCCTCACACAACAATACTGTAAATACATAAATATAATAATTAGACATGACATGAGTATATATAGTTAATATGGGCTGGAGGGATTAAGTTACTTTACTGAATTTGACATAGCAAGTAACAAAAGGTATAAAATTACGTTAATTTAATGTAATTGATAATTATTAAGGACGAGACAGAGCGTCAGCAATTACATTACAATGACCACTTATGTGTTTTATACTAATAGAATAAGGTTGGATTCTGAGGGCCCACCTCATGATCCTAGCATTTTTACTTTTCATGGTATAAGTGAGTGGATTGTGGTCAGAAAAAACGTTAATTTTAAATGGGGAAGTGCCCAAATACACGTCAAAATGTTCCAAGGACACCACAAGAGCTAGAGCCTCTTTCTCAATAGTGGCTTAATTTTTCTGGTGTCGTTTAAGCTTAGATGAATAGTAACATATAGGATGGAGAATATCAGTGGATGTTGACTGTTGGAGCAGCACAGCACCCACTGCATAGCGATTCGCATCTATATGTAACAAGATGGAAAGATTGAAATTAGGACTCAACACTGGAGCAGAGGAAAGCAGATGCTTCAACCTTTTGAACGAGTCTGAACAATCTCTAGTCCAGATGAACTGAACTTTGGTACTAATGAACATAGTGAGAGGTGTAGGTGGAGGCGTGTGCGCTGGCTTGCCTGTCACTTGACACACTTGACAACGTCGCAGCTACTGTTTCCTTCATCTTTGGCCAAGTAAAATGTTTTGCCAGTTTACTGAGTGTCTTTTTGACACCCAAATGTCCTCCTATGGGACTATTGTGAGCAAAATCAATGGCTTGTTCACGAAATGTAACTGGTAACACAACGAAATGCTTGACTGTGTTGGAAACACTATCAGCTGACAACTTACGTGTATTTTTCTCCATCAGTACACCGTTACTATAATAGTAACAATTATCGAGATCCTTTGCTTCACTCTCAGTAACTGCTATATCTCTCAGTCTTTCCAGTGACTGATCAACAAACTGATCCTTGATTAAATCATCATGAGTTAGAAATTTAACGTCAGTTGTGTCCTGACTAGGTTGATGACCGGGGGGAGTCAGTGTTAATGATCCTGGGCGCAGAGCGTCACTAAACAACATATTCAACCCCAAATCATTGTCATCCACTAACTCAACAGGAGACAAGGATGGTTGTTGAATCTTTGACATAGCTCTAGTAATTGCGCTGAGAAGAAATAAAATAGGTTTCTCTCTACAAGCTTCAATGGCATAATTATCATCAGTGTTATTATCAATCACAAGTGGTTCTTTACATATACCAGCATGAAGGATATCGTTCCCTATCAACAAGTCCACTGACCTGATGGGAAATACACCACTGGATATACCCACTGAAATATAACCAGTATAATAGCTTGTTTCAATATAAACTTTGTGCAGAGGCACTTTTATAACAGCACCTCCATAGGCTTCTAACAATACATCTATCTTGCAATAGGTATCATCAGTTATGGGCAGTACATCTTCTCTTAATAACGTGAGATAACTGCCAGTGTCTCTGAAAGAAATTATCTCAGTTAGATGTGATTCGTCAAATCCTACTTTATCTCTCGAAAAGTAAGGACTCATCGCTGAACGAATCTTTTCGTCAGATACACTTTCTGACGCTAGTCATCTATCCTGAGTAACATTATCTAAAACAATAGGATAAGGATAAGAGGAATTGCTAGGATTTTGGTGCCTTTGTTGCTCGGAAGAGGATACGACTTGAGTGGGGGCGCCAGCCGCACGACTGTATCTCGTATCTCTTTCTAACTTATAGCAATACTCTCTAGCATGTCCTTTTCTGTTACAATAGGTACATTTAACTTTCTTCTTCTCGATACCAGATTTCTGTCTAGCCACAGAGACAGATTCAGGATTGTGAGTTTTCCTGGTAAAGGTACGAGAAGTTACAGTAGCAGGTACATCAGGCCGGCAATGAGCAGCTGATTTAGTTTGCCAAATTCTAGGAGAATTTTTAGTTACCTTGTTTCTCTGTGTTTTAGTACGTACAAGTTTGTGAGAAATCTCATAATTGTCTGCTAATGCTGCAGTTTCCAGAATATCTGAGGTAGTATGATCGATCAGATATTCTTGTATGTCAGCAGACATACAGTTGTTAAACTCTTCGTGTCGTAACAACTGAACAAGGCTGTTGTAGTTGTTACACTTGGCAGCTCTAGTCCATCTCTCAAAAGCAACTTTTTTCTCACGAGCAAACTCTACACAAGTCTGATCTTGTCGTCGTTGTAACGTACGAAATGCTCTTTGATAACTTACAGGTAACAAGTTATATGTCTCTAGAATAGTTTGTTTGACAGCGTCATAACTAATGTACTTAGCAAATGGTAAGGCTGCAGTACAGGTTTGAGCTCTTCCTGTCAAAGCAGTATGCAGCAATGTTGCCCAGTGCTTACGTGGCCAGTTCATAGCACGTGCCTGGTTCTCAAACACATCAAAATAGGTGTCTAAGTCACTTTCAAAAAACTTAGGAACCATGGATGCAGCTTTCTGCACATTAAATGTGTCCTGTGATCTATCAGTCTGTTGTCTTAACAGACGAACATTTTCTCTTTGGAAATCTTCTTCGTTCAATTTCCTCTGTGCCTCTATTTGTGCAGTCTGCAACATAAGGAGGCGTTCAAACCTCTCAAACTGTTCCTGAGAGATAGGACCAGTGGGTAATGGAGGAGTAGGGAAATTAACATGGTCTGGACGGTCCTTAGGTCGGGCACATGGTCCAGCCGTCTCTAGAGTGTTTAGATCTGGTCTAGGATAAGTAAATACAGGTGTAGTATACACTGTACTAGTATTAGGCTGTGTCATACTACCAGCTACACTCTGTACTATAGTGTCAGTGAGGAAAGGCGTGAGCGAGAACTGAGCTACACTAGGCTCAGACACTAGGCTCACTTCTGCTCTAGTTGCTCTTTCATCTTCATCAAATAGAATCATACTTCCTAATTGTGACACTAGGCTTTCTGAATCTGAATCATAATCAGACATCTCTGTATGAGCAGGAAACAATATATCTTTAATTAATGCTCTGACAGTTTCTGCGGTGTAATTCCTGTTATACGTCACACCGAAATATTTGGCTACTTGCCAACACGTCTGAAGTTTTAATGTACTTAACTCAGACAAAGTCAGAGTATCAATTAACTGTTTCACTTTAGCATACATCACGAAAATAATTGTACTACGAGAGATTGATTATGGGAAACTATAATCCTAATAGGAATTTTAGTGTTGGTTGTCAGAGCTAGAACTCATCAATAGTATTTCCATCTCCTTGGATCAAGAGACTCAGTCAGGTTCATACATACACCTGGTATGTTGAACAAGACTAAACTCAAAGTCTTCAGATTAGGAAAGTACTCAGTGTTTGACCATAGAGTTACAAGTATGTCAAACTGGACAATTTCTCCAACACCTTGGATCAAGAGCCTCCCGGACAGTTTTTCCAACACCTTGGATCAAGAGCATCCCGGACAGGCCCCCATTTGTTACAAAAACCCAGTAACAGGCTGGATGCTAGAAGGGCAGTCCTTTCTAGTATTCTCTGGAGATCTCTAAGCTTTTAGAATCGCGTTTTTTGTAACAAGCATACTTAGTTCCTTTGTATAAAAGCAAAGGGGACAAAAGAGAGTGCAAAAATGACAGGGAAATAAGTCTGTTGAATATACCTGGTAAAGTGTATGGTAGTTATTATTGAAAAAATTAAGAGTAAGACAGAGAGCAGGATAGCAGATGAACAAGGAGGCTTTAGGAAAGGTAGAGGGTGTGCAGACGAAGTGTTTACAGGGAAACATATAGGTGAACAATATTTAGATAAGGCTAAAGAGGTTTTTGTGGCATTTGTGGATTTGGAAAAGGCGTATGACAGGGTGGATAGGGGGCAATGTGGCAGATGTTGCAGGTGTATGGTATAGGAGGTAGGTTACTGAAAGAAGTAAAGAGCGTTTACGAGGATAATGAGGCTCATGTTAAAGTATGTAGGAAAGAGGGAGATTATTTTCCAGTAAAAGTAGGCCTTAGACAAGGATGTGTGATGTCACCGTAGTTGTTCAATATATTTATAGATGGGGTTGTAAGAGAAGTGAATGCTAGGATCTTGGCAAGAGGTGTCGAGTTAAAAGATAAAGGAGCAAACACAAAGTGGGAGTTGTCACAGTTGCTTTTTGCTGATGACATTGTGCTCTTGGGACATTCTGAAGAGAAGTTGCAGAGGTAGGTGGATGAATTTGGTAGGGTATGTAAAAGAAGAAAATTAAAAGTGAATTCAGGAAAGAGTAAGGTTGTGAGGATAAAAAGGTTACGTGACGAAAGATTGGATATCAGATTGGAGGGAGAGAATATGGAGTAGGTGAATGTGTTCAGATATTTGGGAGTGGACGTGTCAGCGGATGGATCTATGAAAAATGAGGTGAATCATAGAACTGATGAGGGGAAAAGGGTGAGCGGTACACTTAGTAGTCTGTCCAAACAAAGAACTTTGTCCTTGCAAGCAAAGAGGGGAATGTATGAGAGTATAGTTTTACCAACGCTCTTATATGGGTGTGAAGCATGGGTGATGAATGTTGCAGCGAGGAGAAGGCTGGAGGCAGTGGAGATGTCATGTCTGAGGGCAATGTGTGGTGTGAATATAATGCAGAGAATTCTTAGTTTGGAAGTTAGGAGAAGGTGCGGGATTGCCAACACTGTTGTCCAGAGGGCCGAGGAAGGGTTGCTGAGGTGGTTCGGACATGCAAAGAGAATGGAACGAAACAGAATGACTTAGAGAGTGTATAAATCTGTAGTGGAGGGAAAGCGGGGTAGGGGTCAGCCTAGGAAGGGTTGGAGGGAGGGGGTAAATGAGGTTTTGTGTGCGAGGGGCTTGGACTTCCAGGAAGCATGCGTGAGCGTATTTGATAGGAGTGAATGGAGACAAATGGTTTTTAATACTTGACATGCTGTTGGAGTGTGAGCAAAGTAACATTTATGAAGCGATTCAGGGAAACTGGCAGGCCGGACTTGAGTCCTGGAGATGGGAAGTACAGCGACTGCACTCTGAAGGAAGAGTGTTAATGTTACAGTTTTATAACTGTAGTGTAAAGCACCCCTCTGGCAAGACAGTGATGGAGTGAACGATGATGAAAGTTTTTTCTTTTTCCGGCCACCCTGCCTTGGTGGGAATCGGCCGATGTGTTAATAAATAATATATATATATATATATATATATATATATATATATATATATATATATATATATATATATATATGCAAGGAATTCGCGAGAGCATGCGAAATATACACAAACACTGATCTCTGGCTGAAGGAGACTCGAACCTACGAACCTTAGGACAAGGAACGCAGTGCTTTACCAATCTACCCACACTGGACCAATACCTTGGCGTGTAGCATGCCCTACACGTTTGATCCAAGGCAGCAAGCTTTCAGGGAGAAGGCTTACAGCTTTTCATCTCATCCCCTGCATGCATCAGCCTTACTAGAGATTTGAACAATGCAAGGAATTCGCGAGAGCATGCGAAATATACACAAACACTGATCTCTGGCTGAAGGAGACTCGAACCTACGAACCTTAGGACAAGGTACGCAGTGCTTTACCAATCTACCCACTCTGGACCAATACCTTGGCGTGTAGCATGCGCTACACGTTTGATCCAAGGCAGCCAGCTTTCAGGGAGAAGGCTTACAGCTTTTCATCTCATCCCCTGCATGCATCAGCCTTACTAGAGATTTGAACAATGCAAGGAATTCGCGAGAGCATGCGAAATATACACAAACACTGATCTCTGGCTGAAGGAGACTCGAACCTACGAACCTTAGGACAAGGAACGCAGTGCTTTACCAATCTACCCACACTGGACCAATACCTTGGCGTGTAGCATGCCCTACACGTTTGATCCAAGGCAGCCAGCTTTCAGGGAGAAGGCTTACAGCTTTTCATCTCATCCCCTGCATGCATCAGCCTTACTAGAGATTTGAACAATGCAAGGAATTCGCGAGAGCATGCGAAATATACACAAACACTGATCTCTGGCTGAAGGAGACTCGAACCTACGAACCTTAGGACAAGGAACGCAGTGCTTTACCAATCTACCCACACTGGACCAATACCTTGGCGTGTAGCATGCCCTACACGTTTGATCCAAGGCAGCCAGCTTTCAGGGAGAAGGCTTACAGCTTTTCATCTCATCCCCTGCATGCATCAGCCTTACTAGAGATTTGAACAATGCAAGGAATTCGCGAGAGCATGCGAAATATACACAAACACTGATCTCTGGCTGAAGGAGACTCGAACCTACGAACCTTAGGACAAGGTACGCAGTGCTTTTCCAATCTACCCACACTGGACCAAAACCTTGGCGTGTAGCATGCGCTACACGCATGATGAAAAGATGAAAAGCTGTAAGCCTTCTCCCTGAAAGCTGGCTGCCTTGGATCAAACGTGTAGCGCATGCTACACGCCAAGGTATTGGTCCAGTGTGGGTAGATTGGTAAAGCACTGCGTACCTTGTCCTAAGGTTCGTAGGTTCGAGTCTCCTTCAGCCAGAGATCAGTGTTTGTATATATATATATATATATATATATATATATATATATATATATATATATATATATATATATATATATATTTGAATATATGGATGTGAAGCATGAGTTGTAAATGCTGCAGCGAGGAGGAGGCTGGAGGCAGCGATGTCGTGTTTAAGGGCAATGTGTGGTGTAAATATTATGCAGCTAATTCGAGTGTGTGGAAATTAAGAGGAGGTGAGGAGTTACTAAAAGTATTAATCAGAGGACTGAAGAGAGTTTGTTGAGATGGTTTAGTCATTTAGAGAGGATTCAGCAAAATAGGACGACTTGGAGGATGTATAAATCTGCAGTGGAGGGAAAGAGGAGTAGGGGTCGTCCTTGGAAAGGCTGGAGGGAGGGAAGGGGGTAAAAAAAGGTTTAGGATGCAAGGGGGTTAGACATACAGCAGGCATGTGTGAGCGTTGTACATAGGAGTAAGTGGAGACTATTGGCTTTTGTTACCTGTTGAGCTGTTAGACTGTGAGCAGGTTAATATTTTGTGAAGGGATTCAGGGAAACCTGCTAGCCTGACTTGTGTACTGGAGGTGGGAAGTTGTGTACTTTAGGTGGGAAGTTGTGTACTGGAGGTGGGAAGTTGTGTACTGGAGGTGGGAAGTTGTGTACTGGAGGTGGGAAGTTGTGTACTGGAGGTGGGAAGTTGTGTACTGGAGGTGGGAAGTTGTGTACTGGAGGTGGGAAGTTGTGTACTGGAGGTGGGAAGTACAGTGCTGCACTTTAACTGAGTTTCCAGTCTTTGAGATAATACGTAATATATACCAGAGCTACTGTCGTTTATATATGTATTCTTTAAAAAATTAAAAAAATGGAGAGAAAGAGAGAGAGAGAGAGAGAGAGAGAGAGAGAGAGAGAGAGAGAGAGAGAGAGAGAGAGAGAGAGAGAGAGAGAGAGAGAGAGAGAGAGAGAGAGAGAGAGAGAGAGAGAGAGAGAGGGAGAGTGATACTGGGTGGGAATCGGCCAACATTTCCACAATTAACTACTTCCAACACTTTCATTATTATAACAGGATCTTCAACTTCTTACTGCTATTAAATTATAAATTTTTCACTCAGTGCTTCTTCGTTATTTTTTCATTAATATCTTTTAATTTCGCTAAATATTGCTTTAAAACGGTCAAATATCGTTAAATGTTTAGTTTCGTTTAATATTGTTTAACATCATTTAGTATCGTATTAAGAAGTGTTATGTTGAGGAAATTTAGATCACGTCTGATTAATATCTAGAAACAACTTTCTGAAAGGTTGCTTCAGTCTAGCTAAATTGTACTCTCCTTTCAGCGTGGGGAAGGGGGTGACTGGAGAAGGGCTCTTGCTCCTAGGAATCAGAGCTTTCCTCTTTCTCGGTTCAAAAATGATTATCTCCCAGTGTCCAGTATATGTGTAACTGAAAGTCATGATGAAGAAGTACACACATTTTTGCACCATTGCAACAAGCTCTTGATGTGTTGACTGCAACACGAGGGCCAGGAGCTATCTTTCAACCTCCCCAGGGTTGTTTTGATGTGTTGACTGCAACACGAGGGCCAGGAGCTATCTTTCAACCTCCCCAGGGTTGTTTTGATGTGTTGACTGCAACACGAGGGCCAGGAGCTATCTTTCAACCTCCCCAGGGTTGTTTTAAATATTACGTAATATTTATATTTTAGATTCAAGGTGTATCTGGAGCTATTTTGTGTATGTGTGTGTGTACTCACCTAGTTGTACTCACCTAGTTGAGGTTGCAGGGGTCGAGACTCAGCTCCTGGTCCCGCCTCTTCACTGATCGCTAGTAGGTCCTCTCTCTCCCTGCTCCATGAGCTTTATCATACCTCGTCTTAAAGCTATGTATGGTTCCTGCCTCTACTACATCACTTGCTAGATTATTCCACTTCCTAACTACTCTATGACTGAAGAAACACTTCCTAACATCCCTTTGATTCATCTGAGTCTTTAATTTCCAATTATGACCCCTCGTTTCTGTGTCCCCTCTTTAGATCATCCTGTCTCTGTCCACCTTATCTATTCCACGCAGTCTTTTGAATGTCGTTATCATGTCTCCTCTAACCCTCCTGTCCTCCAGTATCGTCAGGCCAATTTTCCCTTAGCCTTGTCGCAAACCTTTGCACTTTCTCTAATTTCTTGACGTGCTTGACCAGGTGTGGGTTCCAAAGTGGAGCTGCATACTCCAGTATGGGCCTGATGTATACAGTATACAGTGTCTTGGACGAATCCTTACTAAGGTATCGGAACGCTATTTTCAGGTTTGCCAGGCGCCCGTATGCTGCAGCAGTTATCTGGTTGATGTGTGCCTCCGGAGACATGCTCGGTGTTATGGTCACCCCAAGATCTTTCTCCATGAGCGAGGTTTGCAGTCCTTGGCCACCTAGTCTATTCTCTGTCTGTGGTCTTCATGACTTTGCACTTGGCAGGGTTGAACTCAAGAAGCCAATTGTTGAGCCACATGTCCAGCCTGTCCAGGTCTCTTTGAAGTCCTGCCTGGTCCTCATCTGATTTAATTTTCCTAATTAACTTCACATCATCTGTGAACAGGAACACCCTTCCATCAGGTCATTCACATATACCAGAAATATCACTGGTCCTAGGACCGATCCCTTTGGGACCCCGCTCGTCACAGCTGCCCACTGTGATACCTCGTCCCGCACCATGACTCGTTGTTGCCTCCCTGTCAAGAGGATCAGGCGCGTATAACAGGAAGGCCACTGCAGTGGACTGCAGTGGCCTTCCTGTTATACGCGCCTGATCCTCTAGTTTCTTCATTAATCTCTTGTGAGGAACTGTGTCGAAGGCCTTCTTGCAGTCCAAGAAAATGCAATCAACCCACCCCTCTCTCTCGTGTTGCACTTCTGTAACTGTCATAGAACTTCAGAAGGTTTATGACACAAGATTTGCCTTCCATGAATCCGTGCTGGTTATCGTTTATAATCTTGTTCCGTTCCAGGAGCTCCACCACTCTCCTCCTGATAATCTTCTCCATGACTTTGCATACTATACAGGTCAGTGACACTGGTCTGTAATTTAGTGCCTCTTTCCTGTCTCCTTTTTTAAAAATGGGAACTACATTTGCGGTCTTCCATACCTCAGGTAGTTGCCCAGTTTCAAGGGATGTGTTGAAGATTGTGGTTAATGGCACACACAGTACATCTGCTCCCTCCCTGAGGACCCACGGGGAGATGTTGTCCGATCCATTGCCTTTGATGTATCAAGGTCACTTAGCAGATTCTTCACCTCATCCTCAGTTGTGAGCATATCGCCCAGCATCTGTTGGTCTATTCCCTGTTGGTGTCCCCCTCTGTCCTGTCTTCCCAGAATCCTTCCTGTCTCCACAGAGAATACTTCCTTGAATCTCCTGTTGAACTCCTCGCATACCTCTTGTTCGTTTCTTGTGAGTTCCCCTTCTTCTTTCCTCAGCCTGATCACCTGGTCTTTGACTGTCGTCTTTCTTCTAATGTGGCTAAACAACAGTTTCGGGTCAGACTTGCCATTCGATGCTATGTCATTTTCGTACTGTCGCTGGGCCTCCCTCCTTATCTGTGCATATTCGTTTCTGGCTCTTCGACTGATCTTGTTTTTCTGGGTCCTTTGCCTTCTATAGCTCTTCCATTCTCTACTGTACCCTGTTTTTGCCTCCCTGCACCTTTGGGTAAACCAAGGACTCGCTTTGGTCTTCCCATTGTTTCTGTTGCCATTGGGAACAAACCTTTCCTCTGCCTCCTTGCATTTTGTTGTTACATACTACATCATTTCATTTACTGTCTTTCCTACCATTTCTCTGTCCCACTGCACCTCCCGCAAGAAGTTCCTCATACCTGTGTAGTCCCCCCTTTTATAGTTTGACTTTTCCCATTCGACTCCTGTTACCCTCTCCACCTGTGACTCTACTTTGTAATTAAAACTCAGGACTACGTGGTCAGTAACTCCGAAGGGCCTCTCATATGTAATGTCATCAATGTCTGAGCTACTCAGGGTGAACACAAGGTCCAGTCTTGCTGGTTCATCCTCCCCTCGCTCTCAGGTACTGTCCCTGATGTGTTGATGCATGAGGCTTTCCAGTACCACATCCATCATCTTGGCTCTCCATGTTTCGGGGCCCCCATGAGACTCCAGGTTTTCCCAATCTATCTCCCGGTGGTTGAAATCATCCATAACCAGTAACTTTGCTCTGCACGTTTGAACTCTTCGTGCCAAGTCAACCATCGCTCTGTTATTCTCATCATATTCCTCTCTTGGCCTCCTGCAATTCTGTGGTGGGTTATACATCACAGCAATGACTACCTTATGTTCCCCAGATTGAATTGTGCTGCTATGTAGTCCCTTTCTCCAATCTCGTCCATGCCCTCCATTTCCTCGAAACTCCATCGGTTTTTTATGAGCAGTGCAACCTCTCCTCCCCGTCTGCTCTTTCTATCTTTCCTCAGGATCTGATATCCCGGTGGGAATACTGCATCTGTTATTGTCTCAATGTGTTTCGTTTCTGTGACTGCTATGATGTCCGGGGACTTCTCGTTGATTGTTTCATGCCATTCCTCGTATTTATTTGCTATTCCATCTGCGTTTGTGTACCACACCTTCAGCTTCTTGTCTATCATGGTGGACCTGGGAGAATATTGGGGTTGGGGGGTGGGAGCCCTGGGGGTTATGGGGGTTTGTGGTGTGGGTTGGATTTGTGGTGGGGGGGTGAGGGCAGCGTGCCCGTAGGGAGCTGCTGTGGCAGTGGGGTTTGTGATGTGGGGGTGGGGGCAGAGGGAACAGTGTGTGGGTGTTGGTTGAGGTTGTTCAGTTTCTTTGGGGTTGTTGTGGTTGGAGTCCCTGTGTGTGTGTGTGTGTGTGTGTGTGTGTGTGTGTGTGTGTGTGTGTGTGTGTGAGTGTGAGTGTGTGTGTGTGTGTGTGTGTGTGTGTGTGTGTGTGTGTGTGTGTGTGTGTGTGTGTGTGTGTGTTTCATTCAAATGAGACAGGAAATAAACAAGTCACGCCTTCTTCCTCCCCATGATGCACAAACGTTTAAAAAGACAAATCATAAAAAAGGAGGCCACAGTTTCACTGATTACATTACTGAGGTAACAAGCCATTACTCCTGGGTTATGTTCTCTCAGAAATTATATCATATAATCACAACGCTATCATATATATGCGGGGGAGGAACAATGCTGGGTTACCCAGGGAGGCAGCAGGTGTTCCTGTCTCAGAGGGGAGCAGTGGGAAGGAGAGAGGGGTAGGGAAGGACGGGTTGCTGGATGGATGGAATGAAATGGAACGATAAGTATGTGAGTAAGGGAAGGAAGGAATGAATAGCTTGGAGTGGCTGTGTGTAAGAAAAATGGAGAGTGTGGATAGGAATTAATGGAATTACATAAAGAAATATAGAATATTCACTATCATCTACTCTACTTGATGATTTTCCACTCATGTTCACTCAACCTGATGATTCTCTATTCATCTTCACTCTTCCTGATGATTCTCCACTCATGTCCACCCAGTCTGATGATTCTCCACTCATCTTCACTCTTCCTGATGATTCTCCACTCATGCCCACCCAACCTGATGATTCTCCACTCATGCCCACTCTACCTGATGATTCTGCACTCATGTCCATTCTACCTGATGATTCTCCACTCATTTCCACTCTACCTGATAATTCTCCACTCATGTCCACTCTTCCTGAAGATTCTCCTCTCATGTCCACTCTACCTGATGATTCTCCACTCATCTCCACTCTGCCTGATGATTATCCACTCATGTTCACTCTACCTGATGATTCTTCACTCATGTCCACTCTACCTGATGATTCTCCACTCATGTCCACTCTACCTGATGATTCTCCACTCATCTCCACTCTGCCTGATGATTCTCCACTCATGTTCACTCTACCTGATGATTCTCCACTCATGTCCACTCTACCTGATGATTCTCCACTCATGTCCACTCTACCTGATGATTCTCCACTCATGTTCACTCTACCTGATGATTCTCCACTCATGTCCACTCTACCTGATGATTCTCCACTCATGTCCACTCTACCTGATGATTCTCCACTCATGTTCACTCTACCTGATGATTCTCCACTCATGTCCACTCTACCTGATGATTCTCCACTCATGTTCACTCTACCTGATGATTCTCCACTCATGTCCACTCTACCTGATGATTCTCCACTCATGTCCACTCTACCTGATGATTCTCCACTCATGTTCACTCTACCTGATGATTCTCCACTCATGTTCACTCTACCTGATGATTTTCGAATCGTTCAATTGCTTGAATGGTCTTATAAAAGACTTAATGTTACACTGGATCGGATTTACACATTTCCTCTGGTATAGGGAGTTGTAAGACGCTCTTCATCGTCTGGTCCTCCATCCTGTACACGAATGTCCACTATACTGCCTACCGACACTTATCGTATTTTCCGGCCTACCCTTGATCATAAGGGCGCATGCTGATATTCCAAGACTTTTTTGTTGGAAAAAAAGCACGCCTTATATGAGGAAAATATGGTACCTGTACGAAACGTTACTGAGGTTCCGAGCAGTAACACTGAACAAGTATGTAAAATTGACACACATGAGGTAACTAAAGCATTGTATTAGGGAGACGTTTTACCGACAAGTGACTTCATCATATGCAGAGAATAGAAAACATGGAGTATAGGTAGTGGGTGAGGTCAGGTGTTGCACAGGATGGAGGCTCACCTAAAATGGTTATAATTATAAGCTTAAATTTTTAAAGGTGTGGACAAAAAGTTCCAGTGGCGGGTTATATGACTAAGACCCACGTCAGGAAACATTTGTCCTGTTTCCTGACAAATTTTACCCAACCTAGGTGATAGCTGTGTTCTGCTTTGACAGGACCTGCTGGACAAGAATTTCCGCGTTCTTAAAGCTAATCGCGTTTTGAGCGAGGTAGTTGCTACTGCCTCATGTGTAGTGGTGGTGTTGCGAACTGCAGTCATGTCCGTGAATCCTGTGTGAGGTGTCTTGACTGTGTAGATAAAAATATGATTACAATTTACTTGTTTTCTGTTAAATTTCGTTTTCACCTTGGGAGAGCCGCTGAGAGTGACCACTCATGCTCAGCTGCTTCCTAGTGATGACAGCCGCTGAGAGTGACCACTCATACTCAGCTGCCTCCTAGTGATGAGAGCCGCTGAGAGGGACCACTCATGCTCAGCTGCTTCCAAGTGATGAGAGCCGCTGAGAGCGACCACTCATGCTCAGCTGCCTCCAAGTGATGAGAGCCGCTGAGAGTAACCACTCATGCTCAGCTGCTTCCAAGTGATGAGAGCCGCTGAGAGCGACCACTCATGCTCAGCTGCCTCCTAGTGATGAGAGCCGCTGAGAGTGACCACTCATGCTCAGCTGCTTCCAAGTGATGAGAGCCGCTGAGAGCGACCACTCATGCTCAGCTGCCTCCTAGTGATGAGAGCCGCTGAGAGCGACCACTCATGCTCAGCTGCCTCCTAGTGATGAGAGCCGCTGAGAGCGACCACTCATGCTCAGCTGCCTCCTAGTGATGAGAGCCGCTGAGAGCGACCACTCATGCTCAGCTGCCTCCTAGTGATGAGAGCCGCTGAGAGCGACCACTCATGCTCAGCTGCCTCCTAGTGGTGAGAGCCGCTGAGAGCGACCACTCATGCTCAGCTGCCTCCTAGTGATGAGAGCCGCTGAGAGCGACCACTCATGCTCAGCTGCCTCCTAGTGATGAGAGCCGCTGAGAGTGACCACTCATGCTCAGCTGCCTCCTAGTGATGAGAGCCGCTGAGAACGACCACTCATGCTCAGCTGCCTCCTAGTGATGAGAGCCGCTGAGAGCGACCACTCATGCTCAGCTGCTTCCTAGTGATGAGAGCCGCTGAGAGCGACCACTCATGCTCAGCTGCCTCCTAGTGATGAGAGCCGCTGAGAGCGACCACTCATGCTCAGCTGCCTCCTAGTGATGAGAGCCGCTGAGAGCGACCACTCATGCTCAGCTGCCTCCTAGTGATGAGAGCCGCTGAGAGCGACCACTCATGCTCAGCTGCCTCCTAGTGATGAGAGCCGCTGAGAGTGACCACTCATGCTCAGCTGCCTCCTAGTGATGAGAGCCGCTGAGAGTGACCACTCACGCTCAGCTGCCTCCTAGTGATGAGAGCCGCTGAGAGTGACCACTCACGCTCAACTGCCTCCTAGTGATGAACAGTATCAATATATTATAACATACAGTTCTGTGTACTCCTACATATATTGTTCACTTGTATAATACTAATTAATATTTCTGCATTGTATTTGCAAATGTAAATTATTCTCGATTAACATTTTCAAAATGATAATAAGTGAAGTGTAGAATGTATGGAGCTGAGCTCCTGTGTTGGTGGAACACATACTGGAAATATAAACACATAAGCAGTATAATGTGATCCTTTATTGACAACGTTTCGCCCAAACAGTTGGCTTTATTAAGTTACAAACAGATTTGTTTGTGACTTAATAAAGCCCACTGTGTGGGCGAAACGTTGTCAATAAAGGATCACATTATACTGCTTTTGTGTTTATTTTTCCATAGTGTCGGTATTTTATACCATTTATTTCCAGAACAGATATTACGTCAACTATATTCTTCTTCTGGTTGGTGGACTTATGTCAATATACACTTTATACACACTTGCTTTAATATAAATCTTCTGGATATACACTTTCTACACACTTGCTGTAATATAATCCTCTGGATATACACTTTCTACACACTTGCTTTAATATAAATCCTCTGGATATACATAAATGGAATCAGATGATAATATTTCTCAACTAAAATCAAATTGTAAAAGAACTAAAAATAATCTTACAATTTATACACAACAATAATACCCAGAAAGTATTTTCCACAAATGCAAAAGAAACGAGGATTTGTAGGACGTCCTGGGACGGACCCCTGGGACGGACACCTGGGACGGACCCCTGGGTTGGTTACCTGGGATGGACCCCTGGGACGGACCCCTGGGACGGATCCCTGGGACGGACCCCTGGGATGGACCCCTGGGAAGGACACCTGGGACGGACACCTGGGACGGACCCCTGGGATGGTCACCTGGGATGGACCCCTGGGATGGTCACCTGGGATGGACCCCTGGGACGGACACCTGGGACGGACACCTGGGACGGACCCCTGGGACGGACCCCTGGGACGGACCCCTGGGACGGACCCCTGGGACGGACACCTGGGACGGACCCCTGGGACGGACCCCTGGAACGGATCCCTGGGACGGACACCTGGGACGGACCCCTTGGACGGACACCTGGGACGAACCCCTGGGACGGACCCCTGGGACGGACACCTGGGACGGACACCTGGGACGGACCCCTGGGACGGACCCCTGGGACGGACCCCTGGGACGGACCCCTGGGACGGACCCCTGGGACGGACCCCTGGGACGGACCCCTGGGACGAACACCTGGGACGGACACCTGGGACGGACACCTGGGACGGACACCTGGGACGGACCCCTGGGATGGTCACCTGGGACGGGCCCCTGGGACGGACCCCTGGGACGGACCCCTGGGACGGACCCCTGCAACGGGCCCCTGGGACGGACCCCTGGGGCGGACCCCTGGGACGGGCCCCTGGGACGGACACCTGGGACGGACACCTGGGACGGACACCTGGGACGGACACCTGGGACGGACACCTGGGACGGACACCTGGGACGGACACCTGGGACGGACCCCTGGGATGGTCACCTGGCATGGACCCCTGGGACGGACCCCTGGGATGGTCACCTGGGATGGTCACCTGGGACGGACCCCTGGGACGGACCCCTGGGATGGTCACCTGGGACGGACCCCTGGGACGGACCCCTGGGACGGACCCCTGGGACGGACCCCTGGGATGGTCACCTGGGATGGACCCCTGGGACGGACCCCTGGGATGGTCACCTGGGATGGACCCCTGGGACGGACCCCTGCCCTGGGGCAGACCCCTGTAAACAGACACCTGGGGGCAGACCCCTGGGGCAGACCCCTGAGACAGACCCCTGGGAACGAACCCCTAGAGACAGACCTAGGGCAGACACCTAAAGACAGACCTAGGGCGGGCCTAGAGACAGACCCCTGGGATGTTTACCTGAGATAGACCCCTGGGACGAACCCCTGGGGCAGACCTCTGAGATAGTCACCTGAGATGAACCCCTGGGGCAGACCCCTAGAGACGAACCCCTGCAGGCCCCATCGGACGGGCCCCTGAGGCAGACCTGGGGTGACCTGAGACATCCACCTGAGACAGACACCTGGGACCCAGACACCTGAGACAGCACCTCAGGACAGACACCTGGGGCAGACACCTAGAGACGGAGCCCCTGGGGCAGACACCTGGGACGGGCCTGAGATAGTGTCTGGCATAGACCCCAGGGCAGACCCCTGAGATGATGCCTGAGATGGTCACCACCAGGACAGACCCCTGGGACAGACCCCTGGGATGTCCTGAGACAGACCCCTGGGCGGACAGACACAGGACAGACCCTGGGGCCAGAAATGCCTGAGATGGGCCTGGGCAGACCCGCTTGAGATGAGTCACACAGGATGGGCCCTGAGGCAGACCCCTGAGATAGTCACCTGAGAACCCCTAGGACAGACACATAGGGCAGACCCCTCGGGCAGACCTAGGACAGACCCTGGGAACAGACCCCTGAGATGAGCTCACTTGAGATTGACCCCTGGGATGATACCTGAGATGAGCCTAGGACCAGACCCCTGAGACAGACTCCTGAGATGATGCCTGAGATGGTCACCTGGGAGTAGGCCGAGACCAGACCCCTGAGACCCAGACCCTGAGATAGTACCTGGGAGACCCCTAGGATGAGATGCCTAGGATGGCTCACCTGGGATGAGCCCCTGGGGCAGACCCCTGGGGACGAACCCCTGAGATGGTCACCTGAGATGAATGCCTGGGATGAGCCCCTGGGGCAGACCCCTGAGACGAACCCCTGGGATAGTCACACAGGACAGACCTAGGATAGTCACCTGGGACGGGCCTGAGACAGACCCTAGGACGAACCCCTGGGACAGACCCTGAGATGAGCCCCTGGGATGATCACTTGGGATGAACGCCTGGGACAGACCCCTGGGAGAGGAGCCTGGGGATGAGCCCCTGAGACAGACCCCTAGAGACCCGAACCCCTAGGATGAATACCTGGGACAGACCCCACCAGACAGACCCCTGGGACGGGCCCCTGAGACAGACCCCTGGGACGAACCCCTGGGACAGACCCAAGGATGAACACCTGGGTTGGACCCCTGAGACGAACCCCTGAGACAGACCCCTAGGTTGAATTTACACAGGATAGACCCCTGGGACAGACCCCTGAGACTAGATCCTGGGGCAGACCTAGAGATGAACCCCTAGGAAGAGACACATAGGACAGACACCTGGACAGACCCCTGGGATGAAATACCTGGATAGACTCTGGATGGTCACCTTTGATAGACCCCTAGGACAGACACCTGGGATGGTCACCTAGGATGAACCTGAGACAGACCCTGGACTGAACCCCTGAGATAGTCACCTGGGACAGACCCCTGGGACAGACACCTGGGACAGACACCTGGGGCAGACACCTGGGGCAGACCCCTGAGACAGACCTGGGGCGAGACCCCTGAGACGGGCCCCTGCAGCAGGCCTGGGACGGGCCCTGGGAAGAGACCCCTGGGACCAGGCCTGGGACAGACCCCTGGGACGAGCACCTGGGACAGACACCTAGGACAGACACCTGAGACAGACACCTGGGACTGAACCCCTGAGATGGTCATGGGGCGGCCTAGGACAGACCCCTGAGACAGACCCCTAGGACAGACCCTAGGGCAGACCCCTGGGGGCAGACACAGGACAAACACCTGAGACCAGACACCTGGGACAGACACCTGGGAACGAACACCTGAGACAGACCCCTGGGATAGTCTCACCTGGGACAGGCCCTCAGGACGAACCCCTAGGACAGACCCCTGGGGCAGACCCCTGCAACAAACCTAGGACAGACCCCTAGGTAGGAACCCCTGAGACTTAGGCCTAGAGACAGACACCTGGGGAGCAGACACCTAGAGACAGACATGGGCAGACACACTTGAGACTTCAGACACCTGGGTTTGGACACACTAGGACAGACACCTAGGACAGGCCTAGGATGGTCACCTGCTGTGGGCCTGGGGCAGACCCTGAGATAGTCTAGGACAGACCCCTGAGACAGACCCCTGGGATGAATCACCTGAGACAGACCCTGGACCAGACCCCTGAGACCAGACCCCTGAGATGATCACTGGGAGTGAATTTCAGGATGAACCCCCTGAGATAGTCACCTGGGATAGACTTCTGAGACAGACCCCTGAGATGAATCACCTGAGATAGACCCCTGGGACAGACACCTAGAGACCAGACCCCTCCAGACGAACCCCTGGTACGAGACCCCTGAGACAGACCCCTGAGATGAGCTCACCCAGAGATGAGACCCCTGGGGACAGACCCCTGAGACCCAGACCCCTGAGATGATACCATAGGACGGGCCTAGGATGGTCACCTGAGACAGACCCCTGAGACAGACTCCTGAGACAGATCCCTGAGACAGACACCTGAGACAGACCCCTGAGACAGACCCCTGAGATAGACCCCTGGGGCAGACCCCTGAGATAGTCACCCAGGATGTTGGAGCCCCTGGGACAGACCCCTGAGACAGACCCCTGGGGATGAGCCTAGGACAGACCCCTGAGACGGAGCCTAGGATGGTCACCTGGGACCAGAAGCCTCAGACAGACCCCTGGGGCAGACCCCTGAGACAGACCCCTGAGACGGGCCTGAGATGAACCCACCAGGACGAACACCTGGGACCAGGCCCCTGAGACAGACCCCTGGGGACGAACCCCTGAGTTGTGGTACCTGGGGACCCAGACCCCTGGGACAGACCCCTGAGACGAACCCCTAGGACAGACCCCTGAGGCCAGACCCTTGGGGAGGCGAGACACCTGGGACAGACCCCTGGGATGAGTCACCTGAGATGGTCACCTTAGGATGAACCCAGTAGGACAGACCCTAGGATGGTCACCTGAGATGGGCCCTGGGGCAGACACCTGGGGCAGACACCTGGGGACAGACTCTTTTGGCAGACCCCTGGATGGGCCCTGGGACGGGCCTGAGACCAGACCCCTGGACAGACCCCTGAGATGGTCACCTGGCATAGGCCCCTGGGACAGACCCTGAGATGGTCACCTGAGACAGACCCCTGAGACAGACCTGAGACTTGAACCCCTAGGACGAACCCCTAGAGACGAACCCCTGAGATGAGTCACCTGGGATGAACCCCTAGAGACGGACCCCTGAGATAGTCACCTGAGATGAACCCCTGGGGCAGACCCCTGAGACCCAGACCCCTAGAGACTGAACCTAGGATAGTCACTTAGGGATAGACCTGGGACTTGGACCTAGAGACAGACCCCTAGGATGTGGCTCACCTGGGATGAGCCTAGGGCAGACCCCTGAGATGAATGCCTGGCATGAACCTATAGGACAGACCTGAGATAGTCACCTGAGATGGTCACCTAGGGTCAGACCCCTGGGACAGACCCCTGGGATAGTCACCTGGGAGCAGACCCCTGGGGCAGACCTAGGACGAACCCCACAGGACGAGCCCCTGGGATAATCCACCTGGGATAGACCCCTGGAACGGGCCTAGGATAGTCACCTAGAGATGGACCCCTGGGGGCAGACCTGAGAGTCACCTAGGATGAACCCCTCAGACAGACCCCTGAGATAGTCACCTGGGACGAACCCCTCAGACGAGACCCCTGGGGACGAGCCCCTGGGGCAGACACCTGGGGCAGACCCCTCAGACGAACCCCTAGAGACGGGCCTGAGATAAAATCACCTGAGACAGACCCCTCAGACAGACCCTGGAATGAACCCTAGGGCAGACCCCTGGGACAGACCTAGAAGGGACAGTCCCTGGAGACAGACACCTAGGACAGACCCCTAGGGCAGACCTAGGGCAGACCCCTGGAGATTTGAATTTACCTGAGATGAACCCCTGGGGACGGAGCCTGAGACAGATCCCTGGGACAGACCCCTAGAGGTGAACCCCTGGGAAGAGACACCTGGGGCAGACACCTGGGCAGACCCCTGAGATGAAATACACAAGTTAGACCCCTGAGATGAGTACCTGAGATGGACCCCTGGGACAGACACCTGGATAGTCTCTAGGATGAACTAGGACAGACCCCTAGGACAGACCACCAGGATGGTCACCTGGGACAGACCTGGGACAGACCCATAGAACAGTCCCTAGGACAGACACCTGAGACGGGCCTGAGACAGACACCTGAGACGGAGAATCCCTGGGGACCCAGACCCCTGAGACAGACACCTGGGATTGAGCACCTGAGACAGGCCTAGAGACAGACCCCTAGGGCAGACCCCTGAGACAGTCCCCTGAGGACTGGGCCTGAGACGAACCCCTAGGACAGACCCCTGAGACAGACACCTGAGACAGACACCTGGGGCAGACACCTGAGACAGACACCTGGGACAGACCCCTGGGATAGTCACCTAGGACAGAGCCCCAGGGCAGACCCCTAGGGCAGACCCCTGGGACAGACCCCTGCAACGAGCCTGGGGCAGACTGCAAGGCAGACCCCTGGGAGCAGGCCTGGGGCAGGCATGAGACAGACACCTAGAACAGACACCTGGGGCAGACATGAGACGAACACCTGAGACGGGCACCTGAGACGAACACCTGAGACCCGAACCCCTAGGATCAGCTCACCTGGCATAGACCCCTAGGGCCAGACCCCTAGAGATGATCACCTGGGGTGAGTGGGACAGACCCAGAGACGAACCCCTGGGACGTGGTCACCTGGGACGGGCCCTGAGACAGACACAGAATGAACCCCAGAGACTTGAACTGAGATAATACACCTGAGATAGACCCCAGGGCAGACCCCTGAGATAGTCACCTGAGATGAACCCCTAGGGCAGACCCCTGAGATAGTCACCTAGAGATAGACCCCTAGGACGAACACTGAGACCAGACCCCTCAGACAGACCTAGGGCAGACCCCTGGGCGAACCCCTGGGAGATAGTCACTTGAGATGAACCCCTGGACGGGCCCTGGGACAGACCCCTGAGATAGTCCCCTAGAGATGAAGCCTAGGGCAGACACCTGAGACGAACCTGAGATGATCTACAGGGCAGACCCCTGAGATGGTCACCTAGAGACGGGCCTGAACGAACCCCTGAGACAGACCTGGACGAACCCCTGGGACGAAGACCCCTGAGACGAACACCTGGGACGAACCCCTAGGGCAGACCTATGATGAACCCCTGAGACAGGCCTGAGACAGACCCCTGGATAGTCGCCCAAGATGGACCCACAGAACAGACCCTGGGGCCAGACCCCTGGGAGATAGTCACCTGGGGCAGACCCCTGAGACGAACCCCTGGGAACAGACCTGAGATAGACCCCTAGGAAGAACACCTGGGGCCAGACACACAGATAGACCTAGGATGAATGCACACAGGATAGACCCTAGGGCAGACACCTGAGAGCAGACCCTAGGGCAGACCCTAGAGACAGACCCCTGGAGTTAATTACCTGAGATGGACCCCTAGGACCAGACCCCTAGGACAGACCTCTGAGATGGTCACCTAGGATGAGACCCCTGAGACAGACCCCTGAGACAGACCCCTGCAGCAGGCCCCATGGGACGGAGCCCTAGAGGCAGACCCCTAGAGACTGAAGCCTAGAACAGACACCTGAGACAGACACCTGAGACAGACACCTGGACAGGCACCTGGGGACAGACACCTCAGACGGGCCTGGGAGCTGAACCCCTGAGACAGACCCCTGAGATGAGTCACCTGAGATGGAAACCTGGGGGCAGACCCTTGAGATAGTCACCTGGGATGAACCCCTGAGACAGACCCTGAGATAGTCACCTGAGATGAACCCCTGAGACCAGACACCTGGGACAGACCCCTCGGGCAGACCCCTGAGACAGACCCCTGAGACGAACCCCTGGGATGGTCACTTGGGATGGACCCCTAGGACCCAGACCCCTGGGACAGACCCCTGGGATGGTCACCTGGGGATGGGCCTGGGACGGACCCTGGGGACGGAGCCCCTGGATGGTCACCTGGGATGATGCACCTGGGATGGGCCTGGGACCGGACCCTAGGACAGACCCCTGGGGACAGACCCCTGGGACAGACCTAGGACAGACCCCTGAGGATGGTCACCTGGGACAGACCCCTGGGATAGTCACCTGGGACAGACCCCTGAGACCCAGACCTAGGACCAGACTAGGACAGACCCCTGGGACAGACCCCTGGGATGAGTGCACTTGGGGATGGACGCCTGGGGCGGGCCCCTGGGAGGGCCTAGGATGAGCCTGGGGCAGACCTGGGACATGAGACCCCTGGGGTAGTCACCTGGGACAGACCTCAGACCCAGACCTAGGGCAGACCCCTGAGACAGACCTGAGACGGGCCCTAGGGCAGACCCCTGGGACAGACACCTGGGACGGGCCCCTGGGGCAGACCCTTGAGACTTGAACCCCTGGGTTGGTTACCTGAGATGGACCTGAGACAGACCCCTAGGACAGATCCCTAGGACTGGCCTAGAGATAGACCCCTAGGAAAGAGACACCTGGGACAGACACACCTGGGGCAGACCCCTGGGATGGTCACCTGAGATGAGCCTGAGATGGTCACCGCAAGATGGGCCCCTGGGGCAGACACCTGAGATAGTCACCTGAGATGAAACCTAGGGCAGACCCCTGAGACAGAACCCCTGAGATGATCACCTGGGACAGACCCCTGAGACAGACACACCTGGGACGAGCACCTGGGACGGAGCACCTGGGACAGACCCCTGAGACCCAGACCCCTGAGACAGGCCCCTGAGACGGGACCCCTGCAACAGGCCTGGGGCAGACCCCTGAGAGAGACCCCACAGGGCAGGCCCCTGAGACAGAACCCCTGAGACAGACACCTGGGACAGACACCTGGGACAGACACCTGGGACAGACACGAAGACAGACACCTGGGGCAGACCTAGAGATGGTCACCTGAGACAGGCCCCTGGGGCAGACCCCTGAGACGGGCCTGGGACAGACCCTGCAGCAAGCCTAGAGACCAGACCCCTAGGGGCAGACCCCTAGGGCAAACCCCTAGGGCAGACACCTGGGACAGACACCTGAGACAGACACCTGGGACAGACACCTGGGACAGACACCAGAGACAGACACACCTGAGACCTTGAACCCCTGGGGCAGACCCCTTGGACAACACCTGGGACGAACCCCTGAGACTGAACCCCTGGGACGAACACACCTGGGACGAACACCTAGGGCAGACCCCTGAGACAGCCTAGAACGAATCCCTAGGGCAGACACCTGGGGGCAAAAGACCCCTTGGGCAGACACCTGGGCAGGCCTAGGGCAGACCCCTGGAGACAGACACCTGGGACCAGGCCACCTGGGGCAGACCCCTGGGACGAACCCCTGGGACGGGCTGGGAACAGACCCTGGGGCGAACACCTGGGGCAGACACCTGGGGCAGACTTTTGGGAGGACGAACACCTGGGGCAGACTAGGATAGTCACCTGGGGACAGAGCTAGGACGGGCCTAGAGACGAACCTAGGACGAACCCCTGCAACGAGCTAGGGCAGACCTGAGAGCAGACCCCTGGGACGGAAACCCCTAGGACAGACACCTAGGGCAGACACCTGGGAGCAGACACATGGGAACCAGACACCCAGGATGACACCTAGGACGGGCACACCAGGACGGAGCACCTGGACAGACCCAGGATAGTCACCTAGCATAGACCCCTGGGGCAGACCCCTGAATGAGTCACCTAGGGCAGACCCCTGGGACAGACCCTAGAGATGGTCACCTGAGACGGGCCTGGGAACGAACCCCTAGAGACAGACCCCTGAGATGTTCCTAGGATGAACCCTGGGATGGACCCCTGGGATGGTCACCTGGGATGGACTTCTGGGACGGACCCCTGGGATGGTCACCTGGGATGGACCCCTGGGACGGACACCTGGGACGGACCCCTCGGACGGACCCCTGGGACGGACCCCTGGGACGGACCCCTGGGATGGTCACCTGGGATGGACCCCTGGGACGGACCCCTGGGACGGACCCCTGGGATGGTCACCTGGGACGGACCCCTGGGATGGTCACCTGGGACGGACCCCTGGGACGGACCCCTGGGACGGACCCCTGGGACGGACACCTGGGACGGACCCCTGGGACGGACCCCTGGGACGGACCCCTGGGACGGACCCCTGCTACGGACCCCTGGGATGGTCACTTGGGATGGACCCCTGGGACGGACCCCTGGGACGGACCCCTGGGATGGGCCCCTGGGGACAGACCCCTGGGGCAGACCTGGGATGTAGTGCACCTGGGGACGGGCCTGGGACGGCCCCTGGGACACGGAGCCCCTGGGGCAGACTTCTGAGACTTGAACCCTGGGGCGAACCCCTAGGACGCTTTACCAAGACAGACCTGGGAGCAGACCCCTGGGACAGACCCCTGGGGTGGGCCCACAGGGCAGAAGACCCCTGGGAGCAGCAGACCCACTTGGGGCAGACCCCTAGAACAGAACACAAGGCAGACCCCTAGGGCGAACCCCTGAGACGAACCCCTAGAGATGGTCACCTGGGAATGATGCCTGAGATAGACCCATGAGACGAACCCATGAGATAATCCACCTGGGATGAACCCCTAGGACGGGCACCTGGGACAGACACCTGGGACAGACTCTTAGGACAGACCCCTGGGAATGAACCTAGGACAGACCCCTAGAGATAGTCACCTGGCATGTAGACCCCTGGGACAGACCCTGGATAGATGCCTTGGATGGTCACCTGGGGACGGGCCTAGGACGGGCCCCTGGGAATGGTCACCTGGGACCCAGACCCCTGGGGCAGACCCCTGAGACAGACCCCTGGGGCAGACCTGTGACCCAGACCCTAGGATAGTCACCTGAGATGAGCCCTGGGGCCCAGACCCCTGGGATGGTCACCTGGGGATGAACCCCTGAGACCCAGACCCCTGGGATAGTCACCTGAGATAGACACCTGGGACAGACACCTGAGACGACCCTCAGACGAACCCCTGGGGACGGGCCTAGGACAGACCCTGGGATGGGCTCACTTGGGATGGGCCCCTGGGGCCAGACCCCTGAGACAGACCCCTGGGATGGTCACCTGAGATGAGGCCTAGGGCCAGACCCCTGCTTGATGGTCACCTGGCACTGAGACCTATGGGGCCAGACCCTGAGATGGTCACCTGCGATGGTCACCTGAGACAGACCCCTAGGACAGACCTAGGATAGTCACCTGAGACAGACCCCTGGGACAGACCCTGGGGACAGACCCGTAGGACAGACCCCTGGGATGATGCCTGAGATGGACCCCTGGGACAGACCCCTGAGATAGTCACCTGAGATAGACCCCTGGGACGGGCCCCTAGGATGGTCATCTAGGATGACACCTGGGGCAGACACCTAGAGACAGACCCCTCAGACCAGACCCTGGGGACAGACCCCTGGGGACCAGATCCCTGGGACGAACACCTGAGACAGACCCCTAGAGACGAACCCTAGGACCAGACCCTGGAGATTTGAGTACCTAGAGATGAGCCCTAGGGCAGACCCCTAGAGACAGATCCCTAGGGCAGACCTAGAGATGAACCCTAGGATAGTCACCTAGGATGAACCCCTGAGACAGACACCTGAGATAGTCTCTAGGATGAACCCCTAGAGACCCAGACCCCTGGGACAGACCTAGGATGAGCTCACTGGGGCCCAGACCCCTGGGACAGACACCTGAGACAGACACCTGGGGCGGACACCTGGGATAGTCACTGAGATGGACCTCTGGGACGGGCCTGAGACGAACCTAGGCAGATCCCTAGGACGGGCACTAGGGCAGACCCCTTGGGCAGACACCTGGGGACAGGCCCCTGAGACCCAGACCCCTGGGGCAGACACACAGAGCAGACACCTGGGCAGACCCCTGAGACCAGACCCCTGAGACAGACCCCTGAGACAGACCCCTGGGGGCTTGAACCCCTGGGGTGTAATTTACCTAGAGATGAACCCCTGGGAGCAGACCCCTGAGTTGAACCTCTGAGATGTCACCACAAGATAGACCCCTAGAGACAGACCCCTGAGACAGACCCCTGCAGCAAACCCCATAGGACGGACCTGAGGTAGACCCCTGGGACAGGCCTAGGACAGACACCTGGGACAGACACACAGGACAGACACCTGGGACAGACACCTGGGGACAGACACCTGGGACAGACACACAGGACCAGACCCTAGGACAGGCACCTGGGGACAGACCTAGGATAGTCACCTGGCATAGACCCCAGGGGCAGACCCCTGGGATGTGGTCACCTGGGATGGTGCACCTGGGACCCAGACCCCTGGGGCTTCCAGACCCCTGGGATGATCACCTCAGACGGACCTGGGACCAGACCCCTAGAGACAGACCCCTGGGACGGGCCTAGGATGGTCACCTGGATGGAGCCTAGGACAGACCCCTTAGGATGAGTCACCTGGGATGGACCCCTGGGACAGACCCCTGGGATGGTCACCTGAGATGGACCTGAGACGGACACCTGGGACAGACCCCTCAGACCAGACCCCTAGGACGGGCCTGGGACAGACCTGGGGATGAGTCACTTGGGATGGACCCCTGGGGCAGACCCCTGAGACCCCTGGGATAGTCACCTGGGGATGAGCCTAGGACGGGCCCCTGGGGACGAACCCCTGGGATAGTCACCTGAGATGGTCACCTGAGATGACCTAGGACAGACCCCTGAGACAGACCCCTGAGATGTCACCTGAGACGGGCCCCTGGATGGTCACCTAGGGCGGGCCCCTGGGACAGACCCCTGGGACGAACCTGGGACGAACCCCTGAGATGGCTCACCCAGAGATAGACGCCTGGGACGGGCCCCTGGGAGAACCCCTGGGATGACCCCTGAGACAGGCCCTAGGGCAGACCCCTGGGAGTGAGTGCCTGAGACAGACCCCCTCAGACAGACCCCTGGGGCAGACCCCTAGAGACAGACCCCTGGGAGCCAGACCCCTGAGACTGAGCCTGAGACTGAACACCTGAGACGGGCCTGAGACGAACCCCTGGGGGCAGACCCCTGCATTATTACCTAGAGATGAACCCCTGGGACGGGCCCAAGAGACAGATCCCTAGGGCAGACCCCTGAGATAGACCCTGGGAAGAGACACCGCAGGACAGACACACAGAGATAGACCCCTAGAGATAGTCACCTAGAGATGAACCCCTGAGATGCATTACCTAGAGATAGACCCCTAGGACAGACACCTGAATAGTCACCTGAGATGAAACCAGACAGACCCCTGAGACAGACCCCTAGAATAGTCACACCTGAGACAGACCCCTAGAGATGAACACCTAGGGCAGACACCTGAGACAGACACACCAGGACGAACCCCTAGAGACCAGACCCCTGAGACGGGCCTGGGACGAACCCCTGCAGGCCTGGGGACAGACCCCTCCAGGAAGAGACCCCTGGGACAGGCCCCTGAGACAGACCCTAGGACGAACACCTGGGACAGACACCTGGGACAGACTTTACAGGTCAGACACCTGGACCAGACCCCTGAGATGAGTCACCTGGACCAGGCCCCTGGGAACCAGACCCCTGAGACTGAACCCTAGGGCAGACACCACAGCAGGCCTAGGACAGACCCTGGAGCGGGCCCCTGGGAGCAAACCCTGAGACAGACACCTGGGGCCAGACACCTGGGACAGACACATACAGGACGAACCTGGGGCTGCAGACACCGACAGACACCTGGGACGGGCCCTGGGGCAGACCCCTTGAATGAACACCTGGGGACGAACCCACAGGACAGACCCCTGAGACTGAACACCTGGGGCAGACACCTGGGAACGGGCCTGAGACAGACCCCTGGGAGCAGATCCCCTAGGGCAGACACCTGGGACCCAGACCCAGACAGACACCTGAGACGAGCCCCTGGGGACAGACCCCTGAGACCAGACACCTGAGATAGTCACCCAGATAGACACTTACAAGACAGACCTAGGAAGACCCCTGAGATAGGCCTAGGGCAGACCCTAGAGACAGACCCCTAGGGTAGTCACCTGGGACAGACCCCTCGGGCAGACCCCTGGAGACGAACCCCTGGGAACAGACCCTGGACGAACCCTGGGGCAGACCCCTGAGACAGACACCTGGGACGGGCCCCTGAGACAGACACAGGACCGGGCCTGCATTAATTTACCTGAGATGGGCCCTGGGGCAGACCCCTGGGGTGAATCCCTAGGGCAGACCCCTGAGATGGGCCCTAGGAAAGGAACACCTGGGGCAGAAACACAGAGATGAACCCCTGAGATAGTCACCTAGAGATGAACCCCTGAGATAGTCACCTAGAGATGAACCCCTAGGGCAGACACCTGGGATAGTCACCTGAGATGAGCCCCTGAGACAGACCCTGAGACCCAGACCCCTGAGATAATCCACCTGGGGCAGACCCCTAGGGCAGACACCTGAGACAGACACCTGGGGCAGACACCTGAGACGGGCCTGGGGCAGACCCCTGAGACTGAACCCCTGGGGCAGACCCTGCAGCAGGCTAGGACGGGCCTCAGGAGAGCCCCTGGGGCAGGCCCTGGGACAGACCCTGAGACGAGCACCTGGGACAGACACCTGGGGCAGACACCTGAACAGACACCTACCAGGGCGGAGCCCCTGGGATGGTCACCTGGGACAGAGCTAGGACAGACCCCTGCAACAGGCCCCTGGGGCAGACCCCTGAGGCAGACCCCTGAGACAGGCCTGGGACAGACACCTGGGACAGACACCTGGGGACAGACACCTGGGGCAGACACACAGGACAGACACCCAGGACAGACACCTGGGACCAGACCCCTGGGAACCAGACCTTGGGCAGCGAACACCTGAGACGAACACAGAGACGGGCCCCTGGGACGAACACCTGGGGCGGGCACCAGAGACGGAGCCCCTGGGGCGAACCTGGGGAGGCAGATCCTAGGGCAGACACCTGGGACGAACCCCTTGGGCCAGACACCTGGGGACGGAGCCTGAGACAGACCCCTGGGAACTGTTTAGGACAGACACCTGGGGCAGACCCCTAGGGCCCAACCTGAGACGGGCCTGGGGCAGACCCTGCAGGGCGGCACCAGGACGGGCACACCAGGACGCGGAGCACCTGGGACAGACACCTGAGACCCAGACCCCTGAGATAGTCACCTGAGGCAGGCCTGAGACAGACCCCTAGAGACCGAACCCCTGAGACTGAACCTACAGGAAGCCTAGGGCAGACCCCTAGAGGCAGACCCTAGGGCAGAGCCCCTAGAGACAGACACACCGAGACAGACACACCAGAGACAGGTACATGAGGCAGACACTTAGAGATGAACACCTGGGACGGAGCACCTAGGACAGACACCTAGGGCAGACCCCAGAGATAGTCACCTGGCATAGACCCCTAGAGACTGAGCCTGAGATGGTCACCTAGAGACGGGCCCCTGAGACCCAGACCCCTGAGATAGTCACCTCGGACAGACCCTGGACCCAGACCCCTGGGACAAGACCCCTGTATCAGTCACCTGAGATGAGACCCCTGAGATAGTGGACCCCTGGAGATGACTAGACCATGACCCCTGAGATAGCACCTGAGGCTGGAGACCCCTGGGGAGACCCCTGAGACAGTCACCTAGGGACTGACCCCTGGGGACGACCTCTGGGGCAGACCCCCTCAGAGACCCCTGGGAGACAGCCCCTGGGAGACGGAGCCCCAGGGCCCCACCCCTGGGAGACCCTAGTCGACCCCTGACAAGACCCCGAACCCCTGGGAGAGACCCCTGGGGATAGCACCCCTAGATGGTCCACCTGAGATGGAGCCCCTAGGACGATCCCTAGACCTGGGAGGTCACCTAGGGACAGACCCCTGGACCTGACAGCACCCCTGAGACCCCTGATCACCTGGGACGACCCCTGGGTCAGACCCCAGACAAGGACCCCTGGGACAGACCCCTAGGGACTGGACCCCTGGGAGAGACCCCTGAGATAGACCTAGGACAGACCCCTGGGACGGATGATAGTCACTGAGATGAGACCCCTGGGGCAGACCCCTGAGATAGTCACCTGGGACCCCTGACAGACCCCTAGACGACCCCTAGATGAGTACACCCAGATGGAGACCCCTGAGACAGAGCCTCACCTGGGACAGACCCCTCAGACGCCCCTGAGACCCAGGGACCCTGAGGGACAGACCCCTGAGATGTCACCTGAGATAGACCCCTGGGACGAGCCCTAGGGATGGAGACCCCTGGCAGACCCCTAGGGACCCTGATGAGTCACCTGGGATGGGTCAGGGGCAGGACGGACCCCTGGGACAGACCCCTGGGAGATAGGTCGGACCTGGGGACAGACCCCTGGGGAGATCGATGCCCTGGGGCAGACCCCTGGGGACAGACCCCTGACCCCATGGGACCCCTGGATACACACCTAGATGGACCCCGACCCCTGAGACAGACCCCTGGGATGATACCTGGGAGACCCCTGGGACGACCCCTGAGACGCCCCTGGGACGACCTAGGGATGGTCACCTAGAGACCTGACCCCTGGGCAGACTGGATGACCTGAGGGATAGACCCCTGGGAGACCCCTGACGACCCCTGGATAGTCACCTTGGGAGGATGATTGGGCCCCTGAGACCCCTCGGGACCCCAGACCCCTCGACAGGGAGCCCCTGAGACACCAGATGCCCCTCAGGGCCCTAGGACAGACCCCTGGGATGGGATCACCTGACCCCTAGGGCAGCCTGGGACAGACCCCTAGGGATGGTCACCTAGGGACAGACCCCTGGGAGACGACCCCGAGGACCTGTCTATTAAAAATGGTTATAATTACAATCTATTATTATTATTATTATTATTATTATTATTATTATTATTATTGTTGTTGTTGTTGTTATTAGTTGTCAATTGATAAGAATGATTTCCTATATTTACTATTCATTCAAATATACAAGACTCGTAATGACACGATTACAAACAAACCATACCAAGAGTGGGGTTAGAACCCGCGATCAGAGAGTCACAATGGTGCCTATGCTAAGCTTCCTATGGTGTAGTTGGATGAATCTTATTGAAGCTAGCCGGTCCAGTGGCTAACGCGTCAGTCTGGAATTTTGTGACTCTCTGATCGCAGGTTCTAACCCCACCCGTTGTATATCTTTTTTTTGTCGACTGTAATGCAGGAAGTCCAATTTTTTTGGCTGTCAGGACCCAGCAAGACCACACCACTACCTACCCTGCAGCTGTGTCAAGACCCAGCAAGACCACCCCACTACCTACCCTGCAGCTGTGTCAAGACCCAGCAAGACCACACCACTACCTACCCTGCAGCTGTGTCAAGACCCAGCAAGACCACACTACTACCTACCCTGCAGCTGTGTCAAGACCCAGCAAGACCACACTACTACCTACCCTGCAGCTGTGTCAAGACCCAGCAAGACCACACCACTACCTACCCTGCAGCTGTGTCAAGACCCAGCAAGACCACACTACTTCCTACCCTGCAGCTGTGTCAAGACCCAGCAAGACCACACTACTACCTACCCTGCAGCTGTGTCAAGACCCAGCAAGACCACACCACTACCTACCCTGCAGCTGTGTCAAGACCCAGCAAGACCACACTACTACGTATCCTGCAGCTGTGTCAAGACCCAGAAGGACCACACCACTACCTACCCTGCAGCTGTGTCAAGACCCAGCAAGATCACACCACTACCTACCCTGCAGCTGTGTCAAGATCCAGCAAGACCACACCACTACCTACCCTGCAGCTGTGTCAAGACCCAGCAAGACCACACTACTACCTACCCTGCAGCTGTGTCAAGACCCAGCAAGACCACACCACTACCTACCCTGCAGCTGTGTGAAGACCCAGCAAGACCACACCACTACCTACCCTGCAGCTGTGTCAAGACCCAGCAAGACCACACTACTACCTACCCTGCAGCTGTGTCAAGACCCAGCAAAACCACACCACTACCTACCCTGCAGCTGTGTCAAGACCCAGCAAGACCACACTACTACGTATCCTGCAGCTGTGGCAAGACCCAGCAAGACCACACCACTACCTACCCTGCAGCTGTGTCAAGACCCAGTAAGACCACACCACTACCTACCCTGCAGCTGTGTCAAGACCCAGCAAGACCACACAACTACCTACCCTGCAGCTTTGTCAAGACTCAGCAAGACCACGCCACTACCTAGCCTGCAGCTGTGTCAAGACCCAGCAAGACCACACTACTACCTACCCGGCAGCTGTGACAAGACCCAGCAAGACCACGCCACTACCTAGCCTGCAGCTGTGTCAAGACCCAGCAAGACCACACTACTACGTATCCTGCAGCTGTGTCAAGACCCAGCAAGACCACACTACTACCTACCCTGCAGCTGTGTCAAGACCCAGCAAGACCACACTACTACCTACCCTGCAGCTGTGTCAAGACCCAGCAAGACCACACTACTACCTACCCTGCAGCTGTGACAAGACCCAGCAAGACCACACCACTACATACCCTGCAGCTGTGACAAGACCCAGCAAGACCACACCACTACCTACCCTGCAGCTGTGTCAAGACTCAGCAAGACCACGCCACTACCTACCCTGCAGCTGTGTCAAGACCCAGCAAGACCACGCCACTACCTACCCTGCAGTTGTGACAAGACCCAGCAAGACCACACTACTACCTACTCTGCAGCTGTGTCAAGACCCAGAAAGACCACACTACTACCTACCCTGCAGCTGTGTCAAGACCAAGCAAGACCGCACCACTACCTACCCTGCAGCTGTGTCAAGACCCAGCAAGACCACACTACTACCTACCCTGCAGCTGTGACAAGACCCAGAAAGACCACACTACTACCTACCCTGCAACTGTGTCAAGACCCAGCAAGACCACACCACTACCTACCCTGCAGCTGTGTCAAGACCCAGCAAGACCATACTACTACCTACCCTGCAGCTTTGTCAAGACCCAGCAAGACCACACCACTACCTACCCTGCAGCTGTGTCAAGACCCAGCAAGACCACACCACTACCTACCCTGCACCTGTGTCAAGACCCAGCAAGACCACACTACTACCTACCCTGCAGCTGTGTCAAGACCCAGAAAGACCACACTACGACCTACCCTGCAGCTGTGTCAAGACCCAGCAAGACCACACTACTACCTACCCTGCAGCTGTGTCAAGACCCAGCAAGACCACACTACTACCTACCCTGCAGCTGTGTCAAGACCCAGCAAGACCACACCACTACCTACCCTGCAGCTGTGTCAAGACCCAGCAAGACCACACTACTTCCTACCCTGCAGCTGTGTCAAGACCCAGCAAGACCACACTACTACCTACCCTGCAGCTGTGTCAAGACCCAGCAAGACCACACTACTACGTATCCTGCAGCTGTGTCAAGACCCAGAAGGACCACACCACTACCTACCCTGCAGCTGTATCAAGACCCAGCAAGATCACACCACTACCTACCCTGCAGCTGTGTCAAGACCCAGCAAGACCACACTACTACCTACCCTGCAGCTGTGTCAAGACCCAGCAAGACCACACCACTACCTACCCTGCAGCTGTGTCAAGACCCAGCAAGACCACACTACTACGTATCCTGCAGCTGTGTCAAGATCCAGCACGACCACACCACTACCTACCCTGCAGCTGTGTCAAGACCCAGCAAGACCACACTACTACCTACCCTGCAGCTGTGTCAAGACCCAGCAAGACCACACCACTACCTACCCTGCAGCTGTGTGAAGACCCAGCAAGACCACACCACTACCTACCCTGCAGCTGTGTCAAGACCCAGCAAGCCCACACTACTACCTACCCTGCAGCTGTGTCAAGACCCAGCAAAACCACACCACTACCTACCCTGCAGCTGTGTCAAGACCCAGCAAGACCACACTACTACGTATCCTGCAGCTGTGTCAAGACCCAGCAAGACCACACCACTACCTACCCTGCAGCTGTGTCAAGTCCCAGTAAGACCACACCACTACCTACCCTGCAGCTGTGTCAAGACCCAGCAAGACCACACCACTACCTACCCTGCAGCTGTGTCAAGACTCAGGAAGACCACGCCACTACCTACCCTGCAGCTGTGTCAAGACCCAGCAAGACCACACTACTACCTATCCTGCAGCTGTGTCAAGACCCAGCAAGACCAAACTACTACCTACCCTGCAGCTGTGTCAAGACTCAGCAAGACCACACTACTACCTACCCTGCAGCTGTGTCAAGACCCAGCAAGACCACACTACTACCTACCCTGCAGCTGTGTCAAGACCCAGCAAGACCACACTACTACCTACCCTGCAGCTGTGACAAGACCCAGCAAGACCACACCACTACCTACCCTGCAGCTGTGTCAAGACTCAGCAAGACCACGCCACTACCTACCCTGCAGCTGTGTCAAGACCCAGCAAGACCACGCCACTACCTACCCTGCAGTTGTGACAAGACCCAGCAAGACCACACTACTACCTACCCTGCAGCTGTGTCAAGACCCAGAAAGACCACACTACTACCTACCCTGCAGCTGTGTCAAGACCAAGCAAGACCGCACCACTACCTACCCTGCAGCTGTGTCAAGACCCAGCAAGACCACACTACTACCTACCCTGCAGCTGTGACAAGACCCAGAAAGACCACACTACTACCTACCCTGCAGCTGTGTCAAGACCCAGCAAGACCACACCACTACCTACCCTGCAGCTGTGTCAAGACCCAGCAAGACCATACTACTACCTACCCTGCAGCTGTGCCAAGACCCAACAAGACCACACTACTACCTACCCTGCAGCTGTGTCAAGACCCAGCAAGACCACACTACTACCTACCCTGCAGCTGTGTCAAGACCCAGCAAGACCACACCACTACCTACCCTGCAGCTGTGTCAAGACCCAGCAAGACCATACTACTACCTACCCTGCAGCTGTGCCAAGACCCAACAAGACCACACTACTACCTACCCTGCAGCTGTGCCAAAACCCAGCAAAACCACACCACTACTTACCTTGCAGCTTTGTCAAGACCCAGCAAGACCACACTACTACCTACCCTGGAAATAAATGGTATAAAATACCGACACAATGGCAGTATAAACACATATGCAGTATAATGTGATCCTTTATTGACAATGTTTCGCCTACACAGTGGGCTTTATTAAGTCACAAACAGATCTACCTGGGTGGAAAGTACGTGAGTATTTATAGGATGAAGTCAGGTTGAGAATGCTGTGTCAGTGGAGAATGCTGCATGTGACAATCTACCGAGCAGGGTTATAGAGTCTAATACCTTGGGTAGCTTGGAATAGAGATTGGATAAGTATATGAGTAGACCTTCTGCAGTATTCTTCCATTCTTATGTTTTTATGTGGGATAACGATGAAGAATTTTCTTGGCAAGAGGTTCAGCTATGTTATAGAAGCCGTTGTTCTGGTTGAAGTTGTTGGATATACAGATAAGTGATAATTCCAGGATTGTTCGGTACTGAGTGTTATCTTCTCTGGCGATAAGTCTTGCGTTTCTGTAGTTGATTAAATGGTTGTGTGAATTTCGGTGTTGAACACAGCCATTCCTTGAATAGTCAGATCTGCCTGCGTACTGGTGTTCTGAAATACGTGTTTGGAGGTCTCTGGATGTTTCGCAGTCATTACAAGGGATTATGTATACCCCTGCAGAGGATGGAAGCTTGTTCTGTCTATTACTGGTAATATCCTTGATGGTCGTGGTTGTAGAGGTAGATACTTGGAATGAGGTATTGGAAAAGATGTTGGAAACGTTCAAGAGTGATTATAGTGTCCGCGAAACGGTTCCTTCATTTATTAAACACTAAACATATAAACACAAAATAAGAGATGTATGTTATAGTAATCACACACACAAGATAATCAGATGATTCGATATGGCATATAGATGAAGCAAGGAGAAGGATGGGGCACAAATAAAAGTAAAAAAAAAAAAAAAAACACAGATGGGCAACAGAGATCCAGGAAATATTTCAGCCTTATTTTGGTAAATATGTGAAATGAACACGATGAGGGCGGGGTGGAATCGAGCTTCATATAGAGTCACAAGATTACATCTGATGAGGGAAAGAGTAAAAAGACTGGAAACCGAGTATAGACTTTGGGACAGAGGCTGCCAACCATACTCAAAGAAAGAAAAAAAAACTAGGGATGAGTATGGTACCCGAGGCACACATCAACCGAATAACTTCTGTAACACAATGATACAGACTAGTCATCTGTATTAAGTCACATTTCACGAAGTTTCTCCCAAAGCAGTGGATGAAACTTCAGGTTTCTGCTGGCCTTGTTAGATGTTGAAACCGAATCGTGAATCACTGATAAGTGACTCTAGGATCTTCAGCTTATACAATTTGTTTCAAATTTACTCAAAATGCCGTACATAACCAGGGGCTTTCTGTGTACCTTGTTACTGATGTCAGCTGTGATCTGTATAAGTTGTATCATGTAGAAATTAAGATTTATTATTATTATTATTATTATTATTATTATTAGTAGTAGTAGTAGTATTAACATTAATTATTATTAGTATTATTATTACATTAATTATTATTATTATTATTATTATTATTATTATTATTATTATTATTATTATTATTATTATATACAAGAGAAGCAGCATTTAGTTATAATTATACAAGTTGTTCTCACCTTGTTACATAATTTTCTTCACTTGGTCCCAGCCACAAATACTTGGAAATACAATTTACTGTGTTTTAATCCTTGACATGATCAGCTCCAGTGGTGGTGGTGGTGTAGGTGGTGGTGGTGTTGTAGGTGGTGGTGGTGTTGGAGGAAGTGGTGGTGGTGGAGTTGGAGGTGGTGTTGGCGGTGGTGCTGGAGGTGGTGTTGGAGGAGGTGGTGGTGGTGTTGGAGGTAGTGGTGGTCGTGGTGTTGCAGGTGGTGAAGGTAGTGGTGTTGGTGGTGGTGGCGGTGTTGAAGGTGGTGGTGGTGGTGTTGTTGAAGGTGCTGGTGGTGGTGGTGTTGGAGGTGGTGATGGTGGTAGTGGTGGTGATAGTGATTTGGTCTAATAGTTATAATCATAACCGTAATATTTTTGAAGAGGTGGACAGGTAAGCCAGCAGAAGGCCTCGGTCAGATGACGAAAAACTCCAGCTTTCGGTCATTAAATGACTAAGACCCGCTTCAGGAAGCACTTGTCCTGTTTCCTGACAAACCTTACATAACCTATGTTTTAAGTTAGGTAAGGTTAAGTCAGACTAGGTTGCTTTAGGATAGGTTTGGTTAAAATGGATTAGGAAAACTCACGTAAGTCTATGAAATATAATTAAGCACAAACAAAGAGATTAAAAAATGGTCATGACACATTTTGCAAGACATTTGCGAAGTATATCGCGGAAACGTTAAAATCTGCATAAATGACACTAATGTTGCCAGAATGAGCTGAATTAGGAGTCAACATTCTAAAATTATTTTTGTCTTCTGAATATCTATCACACGTCTTATGTTGAGTTACTCTAATGATTAAATTTATACCTGTTTGTCTTAGTAACCAGTCACACTCAATTTATTTTAGCTCTTTTCCAGCTTTTTTTTTGTAACCATTCCCTTAGTATTAACTGGTTGGTTAATTTATGGAGTTTGAAGCCTATTGACTACACCATCATTATGCACCTTCTTCACCAGAATACTTTAGTTCCTAAACTTAAGATAAAACAAACTCTCAGAGTAAATATATAAATATACTGTGTCATGTAAAGAGTACGTAACCTATATTCGGCGCATGTTCACACCCTCATTGAAAGGATATCTCCCCCAGCCAGCGAACCAGGTACTAAGGGTTAACGATGGGACCCCATCGTTCAATCAGTACCCAGGTTCCAACCAATGAGAAGAGGGTTTTAGCAGTCGCAGAGGTGTTGTGGGTACCACTCTCCTGTTTGCCCTTGTCATTCCCATTCTAGAGCTGGTTGAAGCACGATCTGCTCTCTAGTGGCTTCTATTCTGCCTTGCTTACAGTGGAGTGCACTAATACCTATTGTTGTACATACTGTATATAGTGTACATAATTCTTTACTTGGTGGAGGATAATACAAGTCAAAAGTTTTTCTGCTGTGTATATTTTGCTCCCGTTACACCCAGGATAACAGGTCTTTGAATTCCTGGGTTGTAATATATGCAAAGAGTGATGAAGCTCTCAGTGTATATATACTGAGAGTGATGCAGCTCTCAGTATATATATACTGAGAGTGATGCAGCTCTCAGCGTATATATACTAAGTGATGCAGCTCTCAGTGTATATATACTGAGAGTCGTGCAGTTCTCAGTGCATGTATACTGAGAGTCATGCACCTCTCAGTGCATGTATACTGAGAGTCATGCACCTATCAGTGTATATATACTGAGTCATGCACCTCTCAGTGTATGTATACTGAGTCATGCACCTGTCAGTGTATATATATTGAGTCGTGCACCTCTCAGTGTATATACACTGAGAGCCATGCACCTCTCAGTGTATATACTGAGAGTGATGCAGGTCTCAGTGTATATATACTGAGTCATGTACCTCTCAGTTTATATATACGGACAGTCATGCACCTCTGAGTGTATATATACTGAGTCATGCAGCTCTCGGTGTATATATATACTGAGTCATACACTTGTCAGTGTATATATGCTTAAAATCTTGCGCCTGTCATTGTATATATATTGAGAGTCGTGTACCTCTCAGTGTATATATACTGAGAGTGATGCAGCTCTCGGTGTATATATACTGAGAGTGATGCACCTCTGTGTATATATAATGAGTCATGCACCTCTCAGTCTATATATAGTGAGAATGATGTCTTCTCAGTGTATATATACTGGGAGTCGTGCAGCTCTGTGTATATATATTGAGTCATACACCTCTCAGTGTATATATACTGAGAATGATGCACCTCTCAGTGTATATATACCGATTCATGCAGCTCTCAGTACATACTGAGTCATGCACCTCAGTATATATATACTGAGTCATGCACCTCTCAGTGTATATATACTGAGTCGTGCACCTCTCAGTGTATATATACTGAGAATGATGCAGCTTTCATTGTATGTATACTGAGAGTCATGCACCTCTCAGTGTATATATGCTGAGTCATGCACCTCTGGGTACATATACTGAGAGTGATGCAGCTCTCATTTTATATATACTGAAAGTGATGCACCTCTCAGTGTATATATACTGGGAGTCATGCAGCTCTCAGTATATATATACTGAGTCATGCATCTCTCTATGTATACTGAGAGTGATGCAGCATTCAGTGTAAATATACTTAGTCATTCAGCTCTCAGTGAATATATACTGAGAGTGATGCAGCTCTCAGTGTGTATATACTGAGAGTGATGCAGCTCTCAGTGTGTATATACTGAGAGTGATGCAGCTCTCAGTGTATATATTCTGAGAGTCATGCATCTCTGTGTTTATATACTGAGATTCATGCAGCTCTCAGTATATATATACTCGAAGTCATGCACCTCTCAGTTTATATATAGTGAGTGATGCAGCTTTCAGTGTATATATACTGAGTGTCATTTAACTCTCAGTGTATATATACTGAGAGTGATGCACCTCTCAGTGTGTATATACTGAGAGTGATGCAGGTCTCTCTGTATATATATTCTGAGAGACATGCACCTCTCAGTGTATATATACATTTGAGTCGTGCACCTCTCAGTGTATATATACTGGGAGTCATGCACCTCTCAGTCTATATATAGTGAGTGATGCAGCTCTGAGTGCATATATACTGAGAGTCATGCAGCTCTGTGTATATATATACTGAGTCATGCACCTCTCAGTGTATCTATACTGAGAATGATGCATCTCTCAGTGTATCTATACTGAGTCATGCATCTCTCAGTGTATCTATACTGAGAATGATGCATCTCTCAGTGTATCTATACTGAGTCATGCATCTCTCAGTGTATCTATACTGAGAATGATGCATCTCTCAGTGTATCTATACTGAGAATGATGCACCTCTCAGTGTATATATACTGAGTCATGCACCTCTCAGTGTAACTATCCTGTAGATAAAAACTGCACTACACTTTCCAGGTAATGAATGACTGCCGACTTTAATTTATCTCCGTACATGTAATGTACAAAATATGAAAACGACTGAGAAAAATATCATAATAATAATTATAATAATAATAATAGCTACGGTATTATTATTATTATTATTATTATTATTATTATTATTATTATTATTATTATTATTCCTTCATGTATACTTTTGAGAAAACTGATATACAAGATCATTATTCAGCAGCCGATGTGACTGCTATCATCAGGTAGAATAAGGTTGAAAGTAGAGAAAGTGTTATAAAGGAACGGTAGTAAAAGTAGATGGAAGAAAGCTGGTTATTTTTTATAGATGTGATGAAGATGTGAAAAATGGTTATCAATGTTGTGTGTTGACTGTGTGATGAACATCGTTCTGCTGATGTTGTGTCTTGACTGTGTGATGAACATCGTTCTGCTGATGTGTGTTGACTGTGTGATGAACATCGTTCTGCTGATGTTGTGTCTTGACTGTGTGATGAACATCGTTCTGCTGATGTTGTGTCTTGACTGTGTGATGAACATCGTTCTGCTGATGTTGTGTCTTGACTGTGTGATGAACATCGTTCTGCTGATGTTGTGTCTTGACTGTGTGATGAACATCGTTCTGCTGATGTTGTGTCTTGACTGTGTGATGAACATCGTTCTGCTGATGTTGTGTCTTGACTGTGTGATGAACATCGTACTGGTGATGACAGAGTCGGTGCAGACGTGACTGGAGATGCTTAGTGGAATGATGATAAATATTGACAAGAAAAAATCGCTGGAAAATAAGAGAAAGATAATAGAGAGTAATAAATAATACGAAATAGAATGTGAGCGACCACTTGAACCCCAAAAAAGCTTTTTGATAAAATGTAAGAAGAGTATAGAAAAGGTGTAAATGGATCTATGAAGATCGAAAGAATTGGAAAGTTGACTAAGGGAAGATGACAAATATATTTCAAGAAATTACTCGATGCACAGTAGATAAAAAGGATGCAGAAAAAAGTCGAAGTGAGAGGAACAGCAGAATGTTGAAAGTGTAATAGAAACAGCTTTTGGTAAATGAGATTAAAACTGAGAAACTGCAAGCAGTCTTAAGGGGGTAATCTGAAAAATTGTTGGTGTATTTGTTCGGTGTATGTATGAAAGAGGGACAGAAGACAAAGGATCATGTATTTCCTTTGTACAAGAGGTAAAGGAACATGAGAAACAATAGGAATTATACGGAAATAAAAATTTTTACTTACATGAAGTAAAGCGTAATGCAGTATTATGTCTGTAGTAGTGATTATAAAGACAAACTATATTTACAAAAGATGAGATTTAGAAACTGAAAACCACATGACTCGTGGCGTTTTCATTGAAGCATCAAAGTTAATTATATAAGTTAAAGAAGTGGTTAGTGCCATTTGTGGAATTGGAAGTAAAAATATGACTGTGTGATACAGGGAACGATGTGGAAAATGTTTCAAATATAAGTAGAAGGTTGTATGTTATTGACATCTGCAGCTAGATTTTCTTGAGATAATTTAAAGTACTTAAAAATGTGATCATAAAATAACACATAAATCACTGCCTACGACAGCAGAAGACTCGGCAGACACTGTAACATACCCCAAGTGAAAAGTACGAGCGCCACAAACCGATGTATGAGCCACAGCCCGGTACATCAGGTACTGACTTTAAGTGCCTGTCCAACGCCTTCTTAAAAGTCAGCAAGGGGTCTATTGGTATTTCCCCATACGTATGCTGAGAGGCAGGTGAACAGTCTTGAGCCCTTCACACTTATTGTGCTGTCTCTTAGTGCACTCGTGGCACCACTGCTTTTCATTTGAGAAATGTTGCATCTCCTGCTGAGTGTCCTGAGGGAGTGATTTTCGTGTGCAAGTTTGGTACTAATTTCCCTAGGATTTTCCAAGTGTATATTATCATGTATCTTTCTCACCTGTGTTCCAAGGAATACAAATCAAGGGACTTCAACCATTTCCAGTAATTTAGGTGCTTCATCGTACTTGTGTGTACAGTGAAAGTTCTCTGTACACTCTCCAAGCCATCAATTTCGCTTGCCTTGAAGGGGGCAGTTAAAGTACAGCAGTATTCCAGCCTAGAGGGAACAAGCGATTTGAAGAGAATCATCATGGGCTTTGCATCCCTAGTTCTGAAGGTTCTCATTATCCATCCTTTCATTTTTCTAGCAGATGAGATAGATACATTGTTGTGGTCTTGGAAGATGACATTATCACTCCCAGGTCCTGTACATTAGTTTCTCGTTCTATTGTGTACTTAAAACTTGTTGTATTCCCTGATACAGTTTTTATTTCCTCAAGTTTTCCGTATCTGATATGAGGATGGGGAACAGGATAGGAGCGAGTACTGTGCCTTGTGGAACAGACCTTCACTGTAGCTACCTTAGACTTTACTTTCTTTACTACCATTCTTTGTGTTCTATTTGTTAGGACGTTATAGATCCATCCACCAACTTTTGTGCGCTATTACACGGTGGTCACACATGTCGAAAACTTTCGCAAAATCTGTGAATACTACATCTGCATTTTGTTTATCCTCTAGAGCATCCAGGACCTTGCCATTGTAGTCCAGGAGCTGGGACAGGAAAGAGCGACCTGCTCTAAACCTGTGTTGCCCTGGGTTGCATAACTGATGAATATGTAGGTGTTTGGCGATATTGCTTCTTAGAACCCTTTCAGAGATTTTTATATGGGCTGTGAGTGCTATTGGTCTGTAGTTCTTTGCAACTGCTTTGCTGCCACCTTTGCGGAATGGGGCTATGTATGTTGTTTTTAGTGATTGTGGGAGGACCCCTGTGTCCATGCTCCCTCCATTGAATGCTGAAGGCATGTAACAGAGGCTTCTTGCAGTTCTTGATGAACACGGAGTTCCAAGAGCCCGGGCCTGGGGCAGAGTGCATGGGCATATCATTAACTGCCTGAAAGTCCAAGCCCCTCGCACACAGAACCTCCTTACCCCCTCCCTCCAGCCTTTCCTAGGCTGACCACTACCCTGCCTTCAGATTTATACACTATCCAAGTCATTCTATTTCGTGCCATCCTCTCTCTTGTCAGAACCACCCCAACAACCCCTCTTCAGCCCTCTGAATAATACTTTTAGTAACCACGCCCCTACTCCTAATTTCCAAACTACGGATTCTCTGCATAATCTTCACACCGCATATTGCCCTCAGATGTAACATCACTGCCTCCAGCTTTCTGCTTGATGCAACATTAACCACACATATTTCACAAGCATATAAGAACATTGATATAACTACGCTCTCATACATTCCCCTCTTTGCTTTCATGGATAACGTTCTCTGTCTCCACAGACTCCTCATTGCACCACTCACCTATTTCCCCTCATCAGCTCTGTGATTCACCTCGTCTTTCCCTTTATCGGGCACGCCCGTATATATATATTTGCGTGAAAGCATGTTTTTTGTGCAAGTCATCCTATTCACACTGTGCATCTGGATTCACATTTTCTAGTTTGGACCAATCACAAGCCTTCTGTGAGTCGCTCCAGCTAAGTGGGGATGGCATCTGCTTGCTTCCCATTGGCGTCGTCAAGAGCAGTTTTTTTTCCCTCGAGTTACACTCATATACTCTTAGATTTTACCGTCTGCAATGTCGGTAAGTACTGATGTTTGTGTCTAGTGCGTAAATGAATAGTTTAGGCATATTTGGATATATAAGTAAATTGTGTGTGAAGAATATGACTGCACCATGCAACTGAAAAAAGTGCAAGGAAAAACGCGTGAAAATATACGGCCCCGCCCTCGAGTTCAAATTAGCAATTTCAGTAAATAAATATTTATAATAATTTTTCTAATGCATATATAAATTCGATAGTGTTTTGGGTGTGTACAGAACGTTCTAATTGTCCTTCCAGATCAATGAGAAATTGTTTAATGGTGAGTCCTCCAAAGAGAAGTGATGAATACTTGCCACCAGATGCAAAGGTGTCAAGTGATGAGGAGGGAGATAGGCCATCCATTATTATTATTATAATCAAGGGGGAAGCGTTAAACCCGGAGGATTATACAGCGCCTGGGGGGGGGGTATGTGGAAGGCATTCAGGCTTAATTCGGGGAACTGGAGCACAGATCCAATTCCCAAAATCAAGAGCCCCTCACCAACATCAAGGAACCTTCCTTGAGGGGATAGGCCATCCAAAAAGCCTAAATTAGCCCAGAGAAAGGAAGGTATTACGATCGAGGAGAACCGTGATGAAGATCTTCATGATGAGCTTACTCTTCAAGCTGTTCAAGCTCAGACACAATGGAGCAAAAAATATCCAAAATGACTCTTTGATTATATACCAACATGAAAAGCCTCTTGAAATTATCTGTGCATTTGATAATTTTAGCAAGTTGTTTACTCAAAATGTGATAGACAACATCACATATCAAACAAATTTGCATGCCAAACAAAAAAACATAGATACTACTTCTGTAACTGATTCTGAAGAAATCATGAAGTTCATAGGTATTCTGTCCACACCCATCCATAGATAACTATTGGGCAAGTACAAATAAGGTACCCCAGGTTACAGAAGTCATGTCATCTAAGAGGTTTAGGTTGCTTAGGCGTACAATTCCTTTCAGTCATAACAGCCAAAAGGATAATGACAGATTCCACCTGAGATGGTGACAGCTGAGACAGGGTCAGCTGAGCTGTGGTCAGCTGAGATGGTGACAGCTGAGATGTGGTCAGCTGAGATGGTGACAGCTGAGCTGGGGGTCAGCTGAGCTGGCAACAGTGGTGGCCACATCTGGGGTGGCCATGTCTAGGGTGGCCACATCTGGGTGACTATGTCTAGGGTGGCCACATCTGGGGTGGCCGCAGGAAATATGGTCATTTGTGATGAGGTCACATATGTAACCACAGGTGTGGTCAAGACAGATGTATATATGGGTAAAGGCGTGGTCACTGTGGCCACAATGGTGGTGGTGGCCACAGATGAGTCACCTTGTTCACGCTTCACTCCTCTAGGTCTGGCGCTGCCACGTGAGGTGGCCACATCTGGGATGGCCAGTGCTGCTGCCGGCATCTTGGGTGGCCATGGAGGTGCTGGCTACACAGGTCATCTTACACTTTCGCTTCACTTGTTCAACAAGTGACTGGTCTTCAGAAACATCAGTTATTTCCCCAGCAGTAAACAATGTGTGGTGTTGAGCAGTGTTGTGGCAGCCACGAGTCTGCTACTCTACCTGCCGCTGCTGCCTTCCTTTCTTTAGCTTTTTTCATAATTTCTAATCGCTTCCGGCTGATCGCATGCGAATACTGTCTCTTCGGGCGAGGCATTGTGTATAAAATTTGTACAATATATGGCAAAATTACGAGTCACTAGGAGTCTGCTGGTCACTCAGAGCAGCACACCTCCTCTCCCTGTCGACTATTAGTCAACTCTGTGAGACCTGTGGTTGAAGCAGCTCAAACTGCAGCCACTCAGAGGGTTACCAATTTGTATTTTGTAGCATTTGGAACTAAAATATGAACAAAAAAATGACGAAAAATGTCTAGAAAAATTACAACAAATATACTACTGTTATGGTATACGTCACAACAATTACGCATTTACCTCATTTATTATAATTACGGTAACTTTTTAAGAGATTTATCGTACAGAGACCAGACATACACCAAAATGTTACCAGATTCATCAGCTCTTTCTCGGTAACATTAACTCGTTTTTCAATTCTTTTCATATTTTTCGTATAATTCAGCGCTTGATGCGTCACGCACCGCTAACGTTCACACAACAACACTAATCTAAGAACCTAAATACGTTCACAAAAGCACTTATACAACTAAATAATTAATCAGGCTAACAATTTACATAGGAACAATATTAAATATAAATATATGTTACAAATTTTCACTAGTGGCCAGTTCTTGGTGGACGAACTGTGATAGAGATCTCTCATGTCTCAGGTAGTCGACGTTCGAGTCTGTCCAGGAGGATGTTATTACAGAGCGCAGATTATCTGCGTGTCCTCCTCTGTAATAACATCTACCTTCGTATACTGATGTTAATACGCATGTGTAGTAATAGTAATATCAAATATGGACAGTGCTTCAAGGCTGGTTAAAACTGCTGACCTCAGGGAAGTGGTGAAGGGTGAATACCTGGAACCACGGACCTGGGGTGGGACTTGCTGACCTCAGGGAAGTGGTGAAGGGTGAATACCTGGAACCACGGACCTGGGGTGGGACTTGCTGACCTCAGGGAAGTGGTGAAGGGTGTATACCTGGAACCACGGACCTGGGGTGGGACTTGCTGACCTCAGGGAAGTGGTGAAGGGTGAATATCGGGAACCACGGACCTGGGGTGGGACTTGCTAACCTCAGGGAAGTGAAGGGTGAATACCCGGAACCACGGACCTGGGGTGGGACTTGCTGACCTCAGGGAAGTGGTGAAGGGTGTATACCTGGAACCACGGACCTGGGGTGGGACTTGCTGACCTCAGGGAAGTGGTGAAGGGTGTATACCTGGAACCACGGACCTGGGGTGGGACTTGCTGACCTCAGGGAAGTGGTGAAGGGTGAATACCTGGAACCACGGACCTGGGGTGGGACTTGCTGACCTCAGGGAAGTGGTGAAGGGTGAATATCTGGAACCACGGACCTGGGGTGGGACTTGCTGACCTGAGAGAAGTGGTGAAGGGTGAATACCTGGAACCACCTACCTGGAGTGGGACTTGCTGACCTCAGGGAAGTGGTGAAGGGTGAATACCTGGATCCACGGACCTGGGGTGGAACTTGCTGACCTCAGGGAAGTGGTGAAGGGTGAATACCTGGAACCACGGACCTGGGGTGGGACTTGCTGACCTCAGGGAAGTGGTGAAGGGTGAATACCTGGAACCACGGACCTGGAGTGGGACTTGCTGACCTCAGGGAAGTGGTGAATGGTGAATACCTGGATCCACGGACCTGGGGTGGGACTTGCTGACCTCAGGGAAGTGGTGAAGGGTGAATACCTGGAACCACGGACCTGGGGTGGGACTTGCTGACCTCAGGGAAGTGGTGAAGGGTGAATACCTGGAACCACGGACCTGGGGTGGGACTTGCTGACCTCAGGGAAGTGGTGAAGGGTGAATACCTGGAACCACGGACCTGGAGTGGGACTTGCTGACCTCAGGGAAGTGGTGAATGGTGAATACCTGGATCCACGGACCTGGGGTGGGACTTGCTGACCTCAGGGAAGTGGTGAAGGGTGAATACCTGGAACCACGGACCTGGGGTGGGACTTGCTGACCTCAGGGAAGTGGTGAAGGATGAATACCTGGATCCACGGACCTGGGGTGGGACTTGCTGACCTCAGGGAAGTTGTGAAGGGTGTATACCTGGAACCACGGACCTGGGGAGGGACTGCTGACCTCAGGGAAGTGGTGAAGGGTGAATACCTGGATCCACGGACCTGGGGTGGGACTTGCTGACCTCAGGGAAGTGGTGAAGGGTGAATACCTGGAACCACGGACCTGGGGTGGGAATTGCTGACCTCAGGAAAGTGGTGAAGGGTGAATACCTGGATCCACGGACCTGGGGTGCGACTTGCTGACCTCAGGGAAGTTGTGAAGGGTGTATACCTGGAACCACGGACCTGGGGTGGGACTGCTGACCTCAGGGAAGTGGTGAAGGGTGAATAGCTGGATCCACGGACCTGGGGTGGGACTTGCTGGTCTCAGGGAAGTGGTGAAGGGTGTATACCTGGAACCACGGACTTGGGGTGGGACTTGCTGACCATGGACCGGGGGGTAGGACTAGGTGAGGCATCACCAGACTTCAAGGGAAGACATCCGGGGGCCCACGGATGAATTCCCGGGGAAGGCTTAGATGCAAATGTTGGGATAGGAAGTGTAGGATAGGAAATATAGGATAGGACGTGTAGGATAGGAAGTGTAGGATAGGAAGTGAAGAAGGGAGAATGTCTGAGGGGACACAGATGGACTCCTGGACACATGAACCTGGGGAAGACTTAATGTAGGATGGGAAGTGTGCGATAGGAAGTTTAGGATGGGAAGTGAGGAAGGGAGAATATCTGAGGGGACACAGATCGACTCCTGGACACATGAACCTGGGGAAGACTATGTGTATGATGTGAAGTGTAGGTCAGGAAGTTTAGGATGGGAAGTGAGGAAGGGAGAATATCTGTGGGGACACAGATAGACTCCTGGACACATGAACCTGGGGAAGACTTAGTGTAGGATGGGAAGTGTAGGACAGGAAGTTTAGGATTGAAAGAGAGGAAGGGAGAATATCTGAGGGGACACAGATGGACTCCTGGACACATGAACTGAGGAAGACTTAGTGTAGGATGGGAAGTGTAGGATAGGAAGTGTAGGATGGTAAGTGAGGAAGGGAGAATATGAGGGGACACAGATGGACTCCTGGACACATGAACCTGGGGAAGATGTAGTGTAGGATGGGAAGTGTACGATAGGAGGTTTAGGATAGGAAGCATAGGATGGGAAGTGAGGAAAGGAGAATATCTGAGGGGACACAGATTGACTCCTGGACACATGAACCTGGGGAAGATGTAGTGTAGGATGGGAAGTGTAGGATAGAAAGTTTAGGATAGGAAGTTTAGGATAGGAAGTGTAGGATGGTAAGTGAGGAAGGGAGAATATCTGAGGGGACACAGATGGACTCCTGGACACATGAACCTGGGGAAGACTTAGTATAGGATGGGAAGTTTACGATAGGAAGTTTAGGATAGGAAGTGTAGGAGGGTAAGTGAGGAAGGGAGAATATCTGAGGGGACACAGATGGACTCCTGGACACATGAACCTGGGGAAGACTTAGATGCAAGATTACTGAGTGTAGGATAGGAAGTGAAGAAGGGAGAATATCTGAGGGGATCTTAGTAAGTGGACCTTAAATACGAACTACTTGCCTCCACGTAGCAAGGTCTGGTAACTCAGAGATAACTCTGAGGCTGACAGTGGTAATAATATGTTCATCAAGTTTCCTGACACTTGTTGCTGCTGTTCACCTAGTAGTAAGTTATCACTTGTTCACCTAGTAGTGAGTAGTTATTGTTATCACTTGTTCACCTAGTAGTGAGTAGTTATTATCACATGTTCACCTAGTAGTGAGTAGTTATCACTTGTTCACCTAATGTTAAGTAGTTATTGTTATCACATGTTCACCTAGTAGTGAGTAGTTATTGTTATCACTTGTTCACCTAGTGTTAAGTAGTTATTGTTATCACTTGTTCACCTAGTGTTAAGTAGTTATTGTTATCACTTGTTCACCTAGTAGTTAGTAGTTATTGTTATCACTTGTTCACCTAGTGTTAAGTAGTTATTGTTATCACTTGTTCACCTAGTAGTTAGTAGTTATTGTTATCACTTGTTCACCTAGTAGTTAGTAGTTATTGTTATCACTTGTTCACCTAGTAGTGAGTAGTTATTGTTATCACTTGTTCACCTAGTAGTTAGTAGTTATTGTTATCACTTGTTCACCTAGTAGTGAGTAGTTATTGTTATCACTTGTTCACCTAGTAGTGAGTAGTTATTGTTATCACTTGTTCACCTAGTAGTGAGTAGTTATTGTTATCACTTGTTCACCTAGTAGTTAGTAGTTATTATCACTTGTTCACCTAGTAGTGAGTAGTTATTATCACATGTTCACCTAGTAGTGAGTAGTTATTGTTATCACTTGTTCACCTACTGTTAAGTAGTTATTGTTATCACATGTTCACCTAGTAGTGAGTAGTTATTATCACTTGTTCACCTAATGTTAAGTAGTTATTGTTATCACATGTTCACCTAGTAGTGAGTAGTTATTGTTATCACTTGTTCACCTAGTAGTTAGTTATTGTTATCACTTGTTCACCTAGTAGTTAGTAGTTATTGTTATCACTTGTTCATCTAGTAGTTAGTAGTTATTGTTATCACTTGTTCACCTAGTAGTAAGTAGTTATTGTTATCACTTGTTCACCTAGTAGTTAGTAGTTATTGTTATCACTTGTTCACCTAGTAGTAAGTAGTTATTGTTATCACTTGTTCACCTAGTAGTTAGTAGTTATTGTTATCACTTGTTCACCTAGTAGTGTGTAGTTATTGTTATCACTTGATCACCTAGTAGTAAGTAGTTATTGTTATCACTTGTTCACCTAGTAGTGAGTAGTTATTGTTATCACTTGTTCACCTAGTAGTTAGTAGTTATTGTTATCACTTGTTCACCTAGTAGTAAGTAGTTATTGTTATCACTTGTTCACCTAGTAGTGAGTAGTTATTGTTATCACTTGTTCACCTAGTAGTTAGTAGTTATTGTTATCACTTGTTCATCTAGTAGTTAGTAGTTATTGTTATCACTTGTTCACCTAGTAGTGAGTAGTTATTGTTATCACTTGTTCACCTAGTAGTAAGTAGTTATTGTTATCACTTGTTCATCTAGTAGTTAGTAGTTATTGTTATCACTTGTTCACCTAGTAGTGAGTAGTTATTGTTATCACTTGTTCACCTAGTAGTAAGTAGTTATTGTTATCACTTGTTCACCTAGTAGTTAGTAGTTATTGTTATCACTTGTTCACCTAGTAGTGTGTAGTTATTGTTATCACTTGATCACCTAGTAGTAAGTAGTTATTGTTATCACTTGTTCACCTAGTAGTGAGTAGTTATTGTTATCACTTGTTCACCTAGTAGTTAGTAGTTATTGTTATCACTTGTTCACCTAGTAGTAAGTAGTTATTGTTATCACTTGTTCACCTAGTAGTGAGTAGTTATTGTTATCACTTGTTCACCTAGTAGTTAGTAGTTATTGTTATCACTTGTTAACCTAGTAGTTAGTAGTCATTGTTATCACTTGTTCACCTAGTAGTGAGTAGTTATTGTTATCACTTGTTCACCTAGTAGTTAGTAGTTATTGTTATCACTTGTTCACCTAGTAGTTAGTAGTTATTGTTATCACTTGTTCACCTAGTAGTGAGTAGTTGTTATCACTTGTTCACCTAGTAGTGAGTAGTTATTGTTATCACTTGTTCACCTAGTAGTTAGTAGTTATTGTTATCACTTGTTCACCTAGTAGTTATTGTTATCACTTGTTCACCTAGTAGTTAGTAGTTATTGTTATCACTTGTTCACCTAGTAGTAAGTAGTTATTGTTATCACTTGTTCACCTAGTAGTTAGTAGTTATTGTTATCACTTGTTCACCTAGTAGTAAGTAGTTATTGTTATCACTTGTTCACCTAGTAGTTAGTAGTTATTGTTATCACTTGTTCACCTAGTAGTGAGTAGTTATTGTTATCACTTGTTCACCTAGTAGTGAGTAGTTATTGTTATCACTTGTTCACCTAGTAGTGAGTAGTTATTGTTATCACTTGTTCACCTAGTAGTGAGTAGTTATTGTTATCACTTGTTCACCTAGTAGTGAGTAGTTATTGTTATCACTTGTTCACCTAGTAGTTAGTAGTTATTGTTATCACTTGTTCACCTAGTAGTGAGTAGTTATTGTTATCACTTGTTCACCTAGTAGTTAGTAGTCCTAAAAACAATTTGTCTCCATTTGCTTTCATCTAACATACATGTATGCTTGCTAGAACTTGCGATCTTGGCTTAAATAGCAACGCTCATCTTGCCATATAGGACAAGTGAAAATTTGTGTATGCAGTAATTTAGCCAAAATCATTCTGAACCTAACGAAAAAAATATATTTCACTGTGTTTGTTTAGTATTAAATTACTGTAAACAAATCTAAAATATATTTAGTTGGGTTAGGCTAAAATAAATTGTTCTTGCTATAATAAGGTTAGGTAAGTTTTCTAAGATACTTTTAGTGCAAAATTAAAAATTTTTACATTAACATTAATGAAAAAAATATATCTTTAAACATATAAAAGAAAATTTAAGAAAGGACTTAATTTTAAATGAATTCTTGCTAATATATATATATATATATATATATATAAATATATATATATATATATATATATATATATATATATATATATATATATATATATATATATATATATATATATATATATATATATATATATATATATATATATTGAGCATTAAGGTAGGGCCGACTACCCCCACTAGGACACCATGTAGCTAGCTGAAGCTTATACATGCAAATGCTTCTTCAGCGGCTCTTTTGTTTTTGTGCTTACAGTAAACATTAACAAGTAATTTATTTCATTGTGTTACAGTTCTGTTTGCATTCGTTCGTGGTGCCTCTTCTGCCTTGCAATTTCATTCCACTGTTTCGAATCTTGCAATTTCATTCCACTGTTTCGAGTCCTGCATCAGGGAACTGGTGGGGCTTAAACCCATGGCAAGTGACTACTGAAACTCACAGGCCAGTGTGTTAACCACTCGGCCACCAGCTGGCCAGCTAGCTCTAATTAGAGACAACTGGTCAAGTGGTGAACGCACAAGCCAGGACTCACTTGCCATGGGTTCACATCCCACCCGTTCCCTGAATTGTATTTGTTGTTACTATTTCGTAAGTTATAAGTGCGTTAGTGTTGATCTAATAGAGAGATAACCTGCACATTCGAGAGAGAAGCTTATGACGACGTTTCGGTCCAATTTGGACCACTTACAAGTCACGCTAACACACTAAGGTGAGGGAGCCAGTATATATAGAAGAAGGGGACAAGGATGGAAAAAAGAAAGGAAGAAAGAATGAAGTGGAGAAGTAGCGGTAGAGGTAATGCTAGTAGTGGAAGTAGTAGTGGAAGTAGTAGTGGAAGTAGTAGTGGAAGTAGTAGTGGAAGTAGTAGTGGTAGTAGTAGTGTTAGTAGTAGTGGTAGTAGTAAGTAGGGGAGTAGTGGTAAACAGAAAGGGAAATGAAGAGAGGCAAAAGTAGTAGTAAAGCTAGTAGTAGTAGTAGTAGTAGAAGTGGAGTAAGTCAAAGGACAAGACAAAGGAGCACTGCAGGAGAGCATTATAATGGCCCACGAGACTAGGACCAAAAACACAGGGGGGTGGGATGGGTGGGATGAAGGGCAGAACACACCTGGGCACAAAAAAGGAAATCAAAGGAAAAACAGGAAAGGAGAAGAGGTAGAGAGAGGAGAAGGAGGAGGAGGAGAAGAAAAGATCAAGTCATGAGTGTTCTGAAGTTTGGAGCATTTGACAGTGCAATGAGAAATGTAGGCATCTACAGAGACAAAACCAGGACTAAGATTTAGTCTGGGGCCCAAGTGCCAGGAATGGCTTAATGCAACAGAACTTTAGAGAGCAGAGAGCAAGAACACCAGCTCTGACACCACTTGAACCAAAGTCGTGCTGTACCCCAGCTACAGAACGTTGACGATGATTGTAGTTAACTGTTCCACCACTTGTGCTGAAGAAGACTCGCCATGCCCTTGTTATAGGACTGTCCCTGCCATAGGGTTGTGAACAGTCCTCCGCCTGACGTGCAAACTATTTGTGTCCTTGTCATAGGGCTGTAAACTGTACTCCACCTAACTTGAATAAGACTCACCGTGCCCTTGACATAGGGCTGCCCACTCTATAGGACTGTAAACGGAACTCCACTTGGCATGAATGCACACCGTGCCCCTGCCATAGGGCTGTAAACGGTATGTCACTTATACAAACTCCGACACTCCTTCGGGAGTCATTTTCGGGTCACCACATGGAGAAGGCCTGGGTCAGGTCTCACCCTGGCAAACCTACCTGAAGCTGAACCTTTGAGTGGTAGTGTGACATTTAAAGGGCCCAGGTGGGATCGAAACGTCAACAAAAGCAGGTAATTTGTTTATTGTTTCAGTCGCGGTATTGTGCCTATTATTGTTATTTTTGATCTAAATTTGCATTTGGAGATTATTTTACTTGAAATCGTGTACTGAACCAACACGACAGCTGGCTCGCAGACCCATCTGGGCAGTAAGCCTTCTGGCATTTACCAGAAGGGTTCCTACCAGTTCAGAGCTCGCATTATTGATCCTTAAGGAACATGACAGAGATTCGCCCATTAGCTAATGACCGCTTTCATTGCTGATTATCAACATTTTGGATGTATCTTGCCAATTGCGCACCAACATCACAGATAAATTGCCACGACAATCTGCAAAATCCCAACAACTCCTTCAGGGTGCCCATCTCTAGGACTCAAGTTTGGTTAACCAGTTTCCCTGAATTCTTGCATAAATGTTACCTGGCTCACACTCCAACAGCACATCAATTCATGAAGATAACTTCCCTCCACTCACTCATATCTAACATGCTCACACAAAGCTGTTGGATGTCCAAGCCAACCTTTCCTATGGTGACCTATTCTTCCTTTCCTCAAATACATAGATCTATACACCCTCTAAGAAATCCTATTTTGATCCATCCTTTCTAAATGTCCAAACAACCTCAGCTCTTAAGTAACCCTGCGATAAAATATTAATCAAGTGACCATGATCAGACAAAGGTTACCAGATTAATGCATGCACGAAACAAGTCGTTTGTAAGGAAATAAAATACTGTGACTAGACAGTGATCTAACCCGGGTTATTTAAACCAGCCTCCCGGGAAGTTAGCTAAGTTTTTGACGCCTTAGTCTACTAATAACTCAGGTTCGATTCCCGACAGGGAATTGTGTGTGTGTATACATATATATATATATATATATATATATATAGATATATATATATATATATATATATATATATATATATATATATATATATATATATATATATATATATATATATATATATATATTTATAATTGTGTGTGTGTGTGAGTGTGTGTGTGTGTGTGTGTGTGTGTGTGTGTGTGTGTGTGTGTGTGTGTGTGTGTGTGTGTGTGTGTCGTGCCGAGTAGGTAAAACTTGCCGAATAACGCAAGCGAAAATTTGTATATGCAGTAATTTTACAAAAAATCATTCTGAACCTAGCGAAAAAATATATTTCATTGTGTTAGATTATTATTAAATTACTGTAAACTTATCTAAAATATGTTTAGTTGGTTTAAGCTAAATTAAATTGCGCTTAGCTTAGGTAAGTTTTCTAAGGTTCTTTGGGTGCAAAATTATTAATTTTTACATTAAAACATTTGAAAAAAATATATCATTAAACGTATAAGAGAAAATTTTAGAAAGAACTTTTAAATGAGTTTTGCTAATTGACCAATTTTACCTATTCGGAACCATATATATATATATATATATATATATATATATATATATATATATATATATATATATATATATATATATATATATATATATATATATATATATATATATATATACACACATATATGTCGTGCCGAATATGTAAAACTGGTCAATTAGCAAGAACTCATCTAAAATTTGTAATTTTGCACCAAAAGAATCTTAGAAAACTTACCTAACCTTATTATAACAAGAACAATTTATTTTAGCCTAACCCAGCTAAATATATTTTAGATACGTTTACAATAATTTAATACTAAACAAACACAGTGAAATATATTTTTTTTCGTTAGGTTCAGAATGATTTTGGCGAAATTATTGTATACACAAATTTTCACTCGTCTTATATGGCAAGATGAGCGTTGCTATTTAAGCCAAGATCGCAAGTTCTGCCTTTCGGGACGACATATATATATATATATATATAAACACTGATCTCTGGCTGAAGGAGACTCGAACCTACGAACCTTAGGGCAAGGTACGCAGTGCTTTACCAATCTACCCACACTGGTCCAGTGTGGGTAGATTGGTAAAGCACTGCGTACCTTGCCCTAAGGTTCGTAGGTTCGAGTCTCCTTCAGCCAGAGATCAGTGTTTGTGTATATTTCGCATGCTCTAGCGACTTCCTTGCATATATATATATATATATATATATATATATATATATATATATATATATAGGTGCCAAGGTATTGTCCAGTGTGGTGAGAATGCGTACCTTGTTCCAAGGTTCGTAGGTTCGAGTCTCCTTCGGCCAGAGATCAGTGTTTGTATATATATATAGTAAATATTTTTGTATGTACCTATAACGTTATGTTATTTAAAAACTTAAATTCTCTACACAAATTTTGTTTTTAATTTAGTTTTAGAGGTCTGAAGGCAGAATACTTTTATAATACTCTTGCTAACAATGTTACCAGTCTTGCGATTTTGGTTTAATGGCGGCCAGGATTCACTGACCTGCAAACACATTGATTATCTCTTTTGGCGAATTGGTTTAAATTTATTGCTGTTACGACTCTAATTCATCGAATAAGATAACTAATTTCTTTTAGAATTATGATTTTTCCCAACCATATTATACGGTCGATAATAGTGGTACTCGGATAAAAAATTTAAAACACTTAAGTCATTACATTGAATAACATAGAGAAAATAAGTATATTAGTCTTCCTTACTATGGATGTACTAGTTTTTCTTATAGAAAAAACTTTCAATCGAGTCAAAAAATTATGTGTAAAATTCAAACAGCAAATTTGTCTTTACCATCTAAACAATTGGCTCTTTAAATTGGCTCTCTCTTTAAATTCAAAGAGAGAATCCCTGTTCCATAATAGTCACATATTGTGTATAATTATAATTCCTACAATAGTATATTGCGGGATATCGGTAGTTCTTGAATTTCCAAATCAAAATAAGTGAGCAAAAAATTCTCTCTCAAAGAACTGGTCGTTATTTAACACATCTCTCTCATTCTATAATTGTGTTCCTTCAATCAATAATAACTGTATTTGAATCCTTTTGATATTAAAATCTAGAATAAATTCTATAAGTCTTGATCTTAGATTATTGTAGTTTTAATACTACAGAACTTAAAACCAGAGTTCTCTAATATGGAGCTTTCATCCTGTATTCGTTTCAATACAAAACTACTGTATTACATGTTATCTTAATCAGGTTGTAGCATGGATCAGCATAGCTCTCTAGCAGTGAGTCGACTGGCCTAGAAATGTTCAGGTTAACTAGATACTTAGTCAGTCTTAGATTTCAGAGGGAAGGGGGTGAGAGTGGGAATACCTGGTGAAGTTACCTCATTCCTGTTAACATTCCAAACAACGAGGCTCTGTCTCCAGCTTGTAAACATCATAATGAAGATCTTCTCGGTATGAGTATGTTATCACTGTTGTAATTAAGAGTGTTCTCATACTCACTGCTCACTAAATTTACTATTCACTACTTTGTTTAACTTGTGCCGGACTTTTGTACATCAGTGTATATAGTGTACATACGTTCTGGGATCGAGACTATGAGTTAAATTCGAGCGTTATATTGAGTATATCTTACGTCCTCGTCTTGACTGAACTCTCACTGCATTGAAGGTGGTTTCTACTTCGTCCTCGTAATACAAGGTGTGATAACCACCTCTGTGCCTATATGCATACATGCAGATAAACACACGCACCGTGTACGTCAGACTCATACTGGAGTATGCAGCACCGGTTTAGAACACACCTGATAAAACACGTCAAGAAATTAGGGAAAGTGCAAAGGCTTGCAACAACACTAGTTCCAGAGGTAAGGGAAATATCCTGCGAAGAATGGTTAAGGAAAATCGGCCTGATGACACTAGAGGACAGGAGGGTTAGGGGAGACATGATAACGACATACAAAATATTGCGAGGAATTAACAAGGTGAACAGAGACAGGATGTTTCAGAGATGGGACACAGAAATAAGGAGTCACAATTGGAACTTGAAGACCTAGATGAGTCAAATTGATGTTAGAAAGCATTTCTGTAGTCATAGAGTTGTCAGGAAGTGTAAGTGTAATAGTCTTTCTAGCGACGTAGTGGAGGCAGGAACCACACACAGTTTTAAGACGAGGTTTGATTAAGCTCATGGAAGACGGAAAAAGAGGACCAAGTAGCGACCAGTGAAGAGGCGGTGGCAGGAGCTATGAATCGACCCCTGCAACCACAAATAGGTGAGTACGCACGCACACACACACACACACACTCACACACACACACACACACACACACACACACACACACACACACACACACACACACACACACACACACACACACTAGAGATTTGAACAATGGTATTGTCCAGTGTGGGTAGATTGGTAAAGCACTGCGTACCTTGTCCTAAGGTTCGTAGGTTCGAGTCTCCTTCAGCCAGAGATCAGTGTTTGTGTATATTTCGCCTGCTCTCGCGAATTCCTTGTATATATATATATATATATATATATATATATATATATATATATATATATATATATATATATATATATATATATATGAGGATAACAAAAAGATTAGGTGATGAAAGATTGAATATCAGATTGGAGGGAGAGAGTATGGAGGAGGTGAACGTATTCAGATATTTGGGAGTGGACGTGTCAGCGGATGGGTCTATGAAAGATGAGGTGAATCATAGAATTGATGAGGGAAAAAGAGTGAGTGGTGCACTTAGGAGTCTGTGGAGACAAAGAACTTTGTCCTTGGAGGCAAAGAGGGGAATGTATGAGAGTATAGTTTTACCAACGCTCTTATATGGGTGTGAAGCGTGGGTGATGAATGTTGCAGCGAGGAGAAGGCTGGAGGCAGTGGAGATGTCATGTCTGAGGGCAATGTGTGGTGTGAATATAATGCAGAGAATTCGTAGTTTGGAAGTTAGGAGGAGGTGCGGGATTACCAAAACTGTTGTCCAGAGGGCTGAGGAAGGGTTGTTGAGGTGGTTCGGACATGTAGAGAGAATGGAGCGAAACAGAATGACTTCAAGAGTGTATCAGTCTGTAGTGGAAGGAAGGCGGGGTAGGGGTCGGCCTAGGAAGGGTTGGAGGGAGGGGGTAAAGGAGGTTTTGTGTGCGAGGGGCTTGGACTTCCAGCAGGCATGCGTGAGCGTGTTTGATAGGAGTGAATGGAGACAAATGGTTTTTAATACTTGACGTGCTGTTGGAGTGTGAGCAAAGTAACATTTATGAAGGGATTCAGGGAAACCGGCAGGCCGGACTTGAGTCCTGGAGATGGGAAGTACAGTGCCTGCACTCTGAAGGAGGGGTGTTAATGTTGCAGTTTAAAAACTGTAGTGTAAAGCACCCTTCTGGCAAGACAGTGATGGAGTGAATGATGGTGAAAGTTTTTCTTTTTCGGGCCACCCTGCCTTGGTGGGAATCGGCCGGTGTGATAATAAAAAAAAAAAAAATATATATATATATATATATATATATATATATATATATATATATATATATATTATTTCATTCTCTTCCTGTATTTTCTGATCTCACAAACGATTGTTTAGTTTTTAATGATACATTGCAGAATGATAACCGTCTATGATCTTAAAACATATATTTCGAAAAAAAAATTCACTCAGGAAATTGTGTGTGCACTTTTCCCTTGATGTAAGAGTCTCTGAACCAAGTTGTTGCTTTCTGTCACCTCCACTGTGTGTGGATCTTTCTCTACCTAAAACTGAGTACATCAGAGTAAGTGTCAGCCTTTGTAGAGCGATAAGTGTACTCCCATGCTGTCAGCATAGTATCCAGGCGTTCATGGCTGTCACTGGGAGTAATTAGCAAAGATTCCTCTACTTACGGGCGACGGGCGCAGTAATATGGATGACCTATTTAGCAAAATTCAAGAGATCAAAAGTTCTGCTGCTGAGTTTCTAGTCGAGTTCGAACATCTAGTTACATAAGAACATAAGCAAGATGGAGTACCAAAGCAGGTCTACGGGCCCATTCTAGGCAGGTCCATTTCACACCCACTGAAGATGGAAGGAGCATTGCTGCAGGTCTACTGACCTGTGATAGGCAGATCTAACTCGCCGACTCATATAACTGTCTAAAATATTTTTAAAGCTACACAGGTTTTAGTTTCAATGAAGCTACTCGAGAGTTCCATCCACTCATTTAAATCTAATTTTTTCTAACTTGAACCCATTACTGCGAGTATTGTCTTGGTTAAATATTTCAGCACGTTTTTTTTATATCCCTTTTATTTATTCCTGGTTTCCATTTATATACATCAATCATATCCCCCCTAATTCTATTCCTTTCTAGAGAGTGCAGATTAAGTGCCCTCAGTCTATCCTCGCAGGAAAGATTTCTGATACATGGGGGAATAAACTTCTTCGTCTATCTTCCAGCGCCTTTATGCCCATTATCTAATACGGTGACCAGAACTGTGTAGCATAATCAAAATATATGCTAACGATATATAGACTTGAATAACCTGACGACTCATGTTATTTATACTTCTCGATATTAACCCAAGAATTCTATTCGCTGTATTGCGAACACTTATGTACTGTTGTCTTGGTTTTAGATTACTGCTAACCAGAACTCCTAAATCTTTCTCGCATTCAGAGTGATTAAGATTCACATTATTTAGTTCATAAGAATCAATGTTATTTTCATTTCCAAGGCTTAGGACTTTGCATTTGTCTATATTAAACCTGCGCTTGCCATTTCTATGACCACTGCATCAGTCTATTCCTAGGGTAGCATTGAAAAGAGGTTTGGGTTGGGGTTTGAGAAAAACCTGCCTAGTATGGGCCAATAGATCTGTTGCGTTGTTCCTCCATTTTTACGTTATCTTCCTGTAGCGCACTTGCGTCCTAGTCAGAATTAATCGGACTACCTATTTTAGTGACATCGGCAAATTTGCTTATGTTGCTATTTATTCCCTCGTCTATGTCGTTCAAGTATGTTGTGAACAAAGGGCCCACCACTGTCCGCTATGGAACACTGCTTGTGACGTCTTCACACTAATTTCTCCTCATTGTGCCTCTACTTTCCTCAACAATCTCCGATGTGAAACTTTATTAAAAGCCTTACTGAAGTTCATAGACATTGTATAATATTCATTACCATGATCTACCTCCTCAAATACCTTGGTAAAAAAAAAGGTAAATAAAGGAACACCCCTTTGAAAAACCGTGTTGAGACTCTTTGATCAATTTATTTTTCAAGTTGGCTTTGAATAGCCTCAACAACTATTGCTTCCATCAGTTTTCCCACAGTGGTCTATAATTCTAAGATAAGGAACTGTCTCCTGCTTTGTGGATAGATATCACCTTTGCCGTTTTCCATTTATCTGGCACTGTGTAGTGAAACGTTGAAAAGACTATTCAATGATTTACAAAGTCCTTCCTAGCATTCATTTATAGCCCTTGAATCAATTGATTTCTTAAGTGTTCCTCTGCTGTTTTGATTCTTCTATTAATGCCTCTGTTTTGACCTATGAGATGTTTTAATCTATTGTTTATCCTTTTAGAGTCCTTTTTTCTTGATATATTTCGAACATAAGTAGCCTGGGCGGCTTGAACTGTGTTTTGAAAAATATCATATTGGCAACCATCACAGCCTATCTGACTCACAGATTAATATCCAGTAAGATCACATTAGTTCATCCCAACCAGGTAATTTCTCAGTCTTATGAAAGCAGGCAAGCAGAAGTCAGGGACATTGACTTCTATGATATTGATATACTGATATATGGAAGCTCAGTGCTTTATGATCGCTTTCCCCAAGCTCATTATTAACTTGATCATTATTAATTAGTGATTTCTCGTTGGCAAGAACCAAAACTCGAGATTTCCTATTAAATTACTCCAATAAATTTGTCTAACGTAAAAATATTCCCTTTACACAACATTTTATCCACATGCTTTACGAATTTTGTCCCATATAAGTTTACCGCGTTTTCCCTTCAAGGTTTGGGGGGGGCCAGTAAATCATTTCCGAGATTAATTTTTTTATGTCCCTTCAGAAACTGGAACCAAATAGATACAGCGTGCATCGCTTTTACTTATATATGTTGATAATGCAACAGTTTAAAGTATTTCTCACTACATCGCCACCCCACCACCCTTTCCATTGACCCTATCGGTGTGAAATAATTTATAGCATTGGTATAAATCTTGGTACTGATGCCGACCATATGGTTTGAAAAAAAAAACGCATGAGCAAAACACTTGGACATATTCATTAAAAAACGTTTCAGTCCTAAGACTATGATCACTTCTAACATACAGAGAATAAAATAACAGTATATATAGGCAGAGAGTTAGGGTGTGACTTATAGTGACCTGAAAAAATGACAAATTTGAGATGAGACCAGGTATATAATGAGATCCTTATTCCTGTGTTAGGTAGAGGCTGCTTTGCCTGGTTGAGTATAATGTATGTCAGTGTTGTTTTTTTAAGTGACGGCGATTAGCCGTCATACGGTTTATAAGCTGCTTCTCCGCTCCTATGCCGTATTCTATTCAAGATTAATGGACTAACCACATCGACTCAAGGCTGAGGGATTGATTACCTCATTCTCCTCCTGTTCTTCAAGTTAATCCTTTGTATGGACTGATGAAGCCACTGTGTGGCGAAACGTTTCCTCAATAAAGATACCCAAGAGTTGCACATGTGTCTAATTTAACAACATGTCGGTTCTTTGAACCATTCATCTACAATCTCCTTTGTCAGCCAAGCCCCTGAGTGCTTGGATATATCTTCTGGGAATGACTGGCCGTAAAAGCTCAGTAACTCGGAGTCCCCAGAAGGTTAGTTCTTGGTTACCATGCTCAGGAAATATTTCTCGACTCACGAAATCGTAATGACACGATTGCAAACAAACCATACCCCGGCCGGGATTGAACCCGCGGTCAGAGAGTCTCAAAACTCCAGACCGTCGCGTTAGCCGCTAGACCAGCTAGCCACAATAAGATTCGTCCAACTAGGTATATTTCTACACCATAGGAAGGTTAGCACAGGCACCACTGTGACCACAAATGCAAGTTTTTACAGACGAATCTCTAGCTAGTGGTGCCTGTGATAACCTTCCTATGGTGTAGAAATATACCTAGTTGGACGAATCTTTTTGTGGCTAGCTGGTCTAGTGGCTAACGCGACGGTCTGGAGTTTTGAGACTCTCTGACCGCGGGTTCAATCCCGGCTGGGGTATAGTTTGGAAATATTTCTTGTTGACGGTGGTAGTGAACTTGAGTTCCAGGCTTCTGTCTCGGTGGCGGATACCGTATAGGAAGGTAAGTTGTTTATAATTTCTGTGCAGTGAGAGCACAGGTCTACAAAACGTGCTCTGGTTAAGTATATACTCTATCATTTGTCAGTCAGGAGTGGGAAGTGAAGCATGAAGCTGAGCAACACATAATGAGGCCTCCTGAACGTTTCGCAGTTCATCCTAAGGTAAGCGTAAACAGCAGGCGAGAAATGATTTAATCTACAAGCTTTAGATTGGGTCATATGTTCAATGAGCTGCTCACTTTGATGGATTTAACTTTATTTGTAATTGTCTCCGTTTTCTGTTCTATTTCTCTCTCTCTCTCTCTCTCTCTCTCTCTCTCTCTCTCTCTCTCTCTCTCTTTTTTACACAGGGTTTGACAAGGTTAAGGATCCCTAGCTTCATTGACAAGCTATTTACAGGTTAAGGATTCCTAACTTTATTGGCAAGCTAAGAGCTGTTACCTACATCAGCTCATTTGAAAGCATTTTTATTGTTATGAGACATACAAGTAGGGAACAGGATGAAGTTGGAGCCATCTGTGGGCCAGCATTTTCATTTGATCAACTGACTTTATCTCGTTGACATCATTATGCTGTACAAATGTGTTCCATACTCGAGTCATCCTGGGTATGTATGATCTCAGATGGCGTGATGTTCTGGAGAAGGGTACAGCCAGAGTGAAGTTGCTGCTTTCTGCCTGTCTTGTGGCATAAAAGCTTGTTTCACGCTGTCCTCGAAGTGGATCCAAGTGTGGTGTTTTGACAATATTGGCCTTGTACATAACAGTAAGGCCACCCACATCCCTCCTATGTTGAAGGCTCTGCTGAAATGACAGATCTATCCAGGATGGGTCCAGGCGAGAGATGAGACGTCTTGCTCTGTTCTATACTCTGTCAAGCAGTCGCAGATGAGAGGGGGGGCAGGCAAACCAAGAAAGTGGAGCATACTCAAGGTGTGAGCGTACTTGTGCCTCGTACAGGATCTTGCAACCCCTACTGTCAAGCAGATGCGAGATACGGCGAAGTGCTGTAAGCTTCCTGGCTGCCTTGTTTGCAAGATTTACAACATGGTTCTTCATGGTTAGTTTGGAGTCAAATTTCACCCCAAGGATATCAACTTCTTCTCCAGGTGCCAACACCCTCCCATTCATCCTTACTACTGCACCAGCATTACCATCATGGTGCCTAGAGACGATCATCATTTGCGTTTTCTCAGGTGCAAATGTTACTTGCCATCTATTTCCCCAAGCTGATATAGCTCTCAGCTGGTGATTGATGTAGCTTAGAGCAGCTGGCATTTCTTCTCTTGGATAAGTGAATGTCAGTGTGCAGTCGTCTGCATATGCATGTGATTCTGGGATGAGATGAAGAAGGTCGTTGAAGTAGACATTCCATAACAATGGACCCAGCACGCTTCCTTGTGGAACACTTGCCCCAATAGGATGTCTTGGTGATTCCGTTCCATTGAGAACTACACTTAGAGATCTACCATGAAGGTAATCACTGAGGAGACATAGCGTAGAGGCTGCAATTCCCAGTGCTTGAAGTTTTGCTAAGAGGCACTGGTGCCACACCCGGTCGAAAGCGCCAGCAATGTCCAGTGCTACCACACAGCTGACCTTGGATTCATCCAGTGACTGGTGCCACTTAGTGGAGAGGTTTAACAACAGATCAGCAGCAGAGTAACCTTTCCTGAAGCCATATTGACGATCACAAAGTAGTGAGTGGTAGTCAAAAAACTCTGTCATTTGTCTTGAGATTATTGTCTCATGGATCTTACCAGTGATTGACAGGAGTGACACTGGTCTGTAGTTGCTGATTTCTGCTCTGCTCTTCTTTTTGTGAACAGGGACTACATTTGCCTCTTTCCATAGAGAGGGCCATTTACACTGTACTAGGCAGTGCTGAAAGATGCGAGTTAGAGGTGCTGCTAGCTGGTCTGCACATCTTCTCAACAATCTTGGGCACAACTTGTCTGGTCCCACAGCCTTTTCTTGGTCCAGCGATTTAAGAAGGAAATGCACCTCCTCCTGCCTTATTGTCACCACTGACAGTTTTGACACAGTTCTTGCAGCTAGCCAAGGAGGGACCCTTGCTGGATCAGGAACTTGCATTTTGGTAGCAAAGTGTTCAGCAAAGAGGTCCGCCTTCTCTTGACTACTAGTAGAGGTGGTCCCATCCTGTCGATTTAGAGGTGGAATAAGTTCATCAGGCAGATAACCTTGACTGTCCTTGACCAGGGACCACCAGGTTTTGGAGCCTACCCTACCTGATGCTAGCTTTCTTTTAGTTTCCACCTCCCATTTAGCAATGGCCCACTTTTGAACATCACCCATATGCCTACAGGCTTGCGTGTGCAAGTTCCTGTTGTAGGTGGTAGGATGTCTCTTATACCTTCGCCATGCTTTGTACTTAGCAGTAGCAGCCTCTCTACAACGAAAGTCAAACCAAGGCTGATCTGTAGGCTTCGTCACATATTGCCGGTGAGGAATGTGTTCTTGTTGTAGATTAAGGATGTGTCCAGTGAAGGCTTTCACTTGGTTGTCAACATCCCCTTGGAGAAGAGCATTCCAATCGGTGGTGGCGAGCTCAGAGCAAAGGGCTGGCCAATTGCCTCTTTCCCATAGCCAGGTTGTGCGTGTGGACTCCTCACCTCGTTCTGTTGGGATCTTAAGTGTCGTAAAAACAGCCTTGTGGTCAGACGATCCAACGTAGCCGAGGGGTTGACAAGTGACTATGCCTTCTGCCAGATCACTCACTACTGGGTCAAGGGAGGAGCCAGAGATATGAGTAGGGAAATCAACAAAGTTTCTCATGTCAAACACTGCAAGAAGGTCATCAAAGTACCTCTGTATAAGGTGCTGGTTGAGGTCACCAACAATTATAA
>NW_027195868.1:112500-127353 GCF_038502225.1 Cherax quadricarinatus | reverse complement strand
CGACCCCCGTGTCCATGCTCCCTCTCCATAGGATGGAAAAGGCTCGTGATAGGGGCTTCTTGCAGTTCTTGATGAACACAGAGTTCCATGAGTCTGGCCCTGGGGCAGAGTGCATGGGCATGTCATTTATCGCCTGTTCGAAGTCATTTGGCGTCAGGATAACATCGGATAGGCTTGTGTTAATCAAATTTTGTGGCTCTCTCATAAAAAAATCATTTTGATCTTCTACTCTCAGTCTGGTTAGCGGCTTGCTAAAAACTGAGTCATATTGGGACTTGAGTAGCTCACTCATTTCCTTGTTGTCATCTGTGTAGGACCCATCTTGTTTAAGTAGGGGCCCAATACTGGACGTTGTTCTCGATTTTGATTTGGCATAGGAGAAGAAATACTTTGGGTTTCTTTCGATTTCATTTATGGCTTTTAGTTCTTCCCGCGATTCCTGACTCCTAAAGGATTCTTTTAGCTTAAGTTCGATGCTTGCTATTTCTCTGACCAGTGTCTCCCTACGCATTTCAGATATATTGACCTCTTTTAGCCGCTCTGTTATTCTTTTCCGTCGCCTGTAAAGGGAGCGCCTGTCTCTTTCTGTTTTACATCTACTCCTCCTTTTTCTTAGAGGAATAAGCCTTGTGCATACATCGAGTGCTACCGAGTTAATCTGTTCTAGGCATAAGTTGGGGTCTGTGTTGCTTAGTATATCTTCCCAGCTTATATCGGTTAGGACTTGGTTTACTTGGTCCCACTTTATGTTTTTGTTATTGAAGTTGAATTTGGTGAATGCTCCCTCGTGACTAATCTCATTATGTCGGTCTGGGGCTCCGCGCATACATGACTGAACCTCAATTATGTTGTGATCTGAGTATATTGTTTTTGATATGGTGATATTTCTTATCAGATCATCATTGTTAGTGAAGATGAGGTCTAGTGTATTCTCCAGTCTAGTAGGCTCTATTATTTGCTGGTTTAAATTGAATTTTGTGCAGAGATTTAAAAGCTCGCGTGAGTGTGAGTTTTCATCAGACCTGCCTCCTGGTGTTATTACTGCAACAATATTATTTGCTATATTCCTCCATTTTAGGTGCCTTAAGTTGAAATCCCCCAGGAGCAAGATGTTGGGTGCAGGAGCTGGAAGGTTTTCCAGACAGTGGTCAATTTTTAACAGCTGTTCCTGGAATTGCTGGGATGTTGCATCCGGAGGCTTGTAGACTATCACAATGACTAGGTTTTGGTTCTCGACCTTTACTGCTAAAACTTCCACTACATCATTTGAGGCATTTAGCAGTTCTGTGCAAACAAGTGACTCTGCAATGTACAGGCCAACCCCCCCCTTTTGCCTGTTCACTCTGTCACATCTGTATAGGTTGTAACCTGGGATCCATATTTCGTTGTCCAAGTGATCCTTTATGTGGGTCTCAGTGAAAGCCGCGAACATTGCCTTTGCCTCTGCAAGCAGTCCACGGATGAAAGGTATTTTGTTGTTTGTTGCTGGCTTTAGACCCTGTATATTTGCAAAGAAGAATGTTATCGGACTGGTGGTATTGTTGGTACTGGGGGGGGATTTTTTTCAGGCATTAGTATCTGTATCTGTTGGTTTGGAGTGGAGGCCATCGACTGTGGTTCCACTCCAGGAATGACTGGATTTGGTGTACGATTTCTGCCATTTCCTGCCAGTTTTTTTTCCTTCCTGGCACTAAAAAACCTCTCCCTCTTGAGTGGCTGTGGCTACCCAGGTTTTCCCATGGCCTGGATGTTTTGTATCTTTTTGTCCCCTTTAGATGGTATGCCTGGCAATTTAAGTTATAGCACAGTCTTTCCTGTACTGAAGAGGTACACAGTTCAGGGTGAAAAAGCTTACAGGAAGGGAGTTTGCATTTTCCTGTTGTCATATGGGCATGGCATTTCCTAGGGTGGTCATAGTTGCACGTCCCATCTGTTTTTCCAGATTTCCCATGCCAGCAGATACCGAGTGCATAGTATGTGCACAGGCTTGGTTTCCGTTTGCCTTGGGTTTCTGTGACTGTATTCCCTGTTGGTGCATGTTTCCCTGTCTTACTTCTATCCTCCCTAGCACCAACAATGGAGCTCCCACCATCTGTTTTTGGTAATATATCCTCACTATTGCTAGTGGAGTCCTCTTGTTTGCTATTTCCTGCGGTATTTCTAGTTTGCAATATTGGTTTTATCTTATCTTTGACTACACTTGTTTCCCTACTATGGCTCCTGTCCCCTATGCGGTCATTCATATGTATTCCTTCCTGCGTATAATTCCCGACTACCTGGACAAAATCTCCAGCTTCACCATTACTGTCTCCCAGGACAGCATCTCCAGCTTCCCCATTACTGTCTCCCAGGACAGCATCTCCAGCTTCACCATTACTGTCTCCCAGGACAGCACCTCCAGCTTCACCATTACTGTCTCCCAGGACAGCACCTCCAGCTTCCCCATTACTGTCTCCCAGGACAGCACTATCAGCCCCCCATTTACTGACTACCAGGACATCATCTCCAGCCTTACAGTTTCTGACTACATGGCCAGTATCAAGGGCAGTACCATTCAGCCCGGACTTTTTATGTTCCCATCTGTTGTAGAAAGCTTCCAGGTTTTCTATGAAAGCAGCTTTGATGTTGACCTCTTTTAATACCCTTGTGATTTTAGTCCACAGATTTATCTCATTTGGGCATACCCAAAAACACTTCCCTGTTTTAATACTGCTTGTAGCTAGTTCTTGGATATCTGCACAAGGGGCGTGACACCAATTTCCACAGAATATGACAATTTATGCATGTGGAAGCCCGTTTGTTTGACTGACCACAGACTACACACAGCTTCATAATGATTTGAATGGTTGATTTACTGCAATTCTACTAGCAACCTCTTGAATATTCTATTAATAACCTGCTAGGTGGTGCACAACGAAACCGTTTGAAACCAGTCCAGGGTTCGGACCAGTCAAATGTTCGGACCAGTTAAGGGTTCGGACCAGTCAAGGGTTCGGACCAGTCTATCTGATCTGATCAGTGGGTCACTTATTTAAACCATACTGGTCGGTGATTTGAGCTAACACATGAAGGATCTACTGGAAATTATCTACCCGAGTAATATGTGATTTGATTGATACAAAAGTATAACTTGCGTGTTGAAGAGCCGGTGACTGCTGGCACTCCTACAATGACGAACGGTCGAGCCTCCACCTTTGTTTATCAATCGCTGTATCTAGCTTCTCTATTTTGTTTTTTCCGTCTCCACCACAATAAATGCTATATTATCACTATAGTTGACTGGTGCAAATTTTGGAGGAAGGGCGCTTTTTCTGTAGTAATAATTGCTTCTCGTTGTGTATATTGCGACCGCTGGTAACTACAGGTTATATGAAATTCACAGTAACGTCTGGTATTTCAAGAAAAAGAAACTAATGAAAGTCACTCCACTTCACTAAGTACCATTATAATACTGGTTAGTTGCTACTACAGCACTGTATTCTGCTATTCACTGGTATCACTAGATTATATGCGAGTACACTAGCAGGCCAGGAAGATTATTAAAAAACAGCTGACGTGTGGTAAGTTTCTGGCGACTTCTCCCCTCGAGGAAGGTTCCTTGATGTTGGTGAGGGGCTCTTGATTTAAGGAATTGGATCTGTGCTCCAGTTCCCCGAATTAAGCCTGAATGCCTTCCACATCCCCCCCAGGCGCTGTATAATCCTCCGGGTTTAGCGCTTCCCCTTAATATTAATAATAATAATCTGGCGACTTCTGGCACCTGCCTCTATAGGCTTATCACTTCATTTACAAATTCACCTGTTTTCAAATGACACTTTAGCCTTTATCATCAATATACTAGGGAGCCACTGTAGTATACACTATACACTATGTATACTCAATGCTTTCAGGGAGACTTTCTTTCCTCTGACACAAAGTTCAATATTATTATTTTTCCACACGGGACAGGCCTATGATTCCCCTCTGGCAGTAAACTCTGCTAGGAAGTGCACACTAATTCTCCTTTTTTTACTCAGTATATAATGTTTTCCGCCCAAGATTGGTTCCAGGCGCTAGAGGGATGTATCGTATAGGATTGATGACACAAATTAAAGTTCTAGCACGTAAGAGCGACCGTGAAAACACCAGAAAAACCGGGAGCACAACGAGGCACGCTGACACGCTATATCCTTTGTATTGTAGAGGAAGCGGTTGTGGTAGCAGATAATTAGTCTTCTTGTTCTGAGTGAGGGTTTGAAGGAATAACGAATTGTGTGAGTTTTCTTTGGTATTGCGGTGTTGGCTGCTTGTGTAATGGTGTCCTGGATGAGATCAAGTTGAGTATCGATGTCAGAGATAGGTTTGTTGTTGTAGTCCTAGGTGAGGTTAGTATTGTCTATGTGTTTGAAAGCATCCCAGTCAGCGTTCTTGTAGGAGAAGTAAGGTGTAGCTGGGATGAGGATAGGTTTGGAGGAGATGTGTAAGATGTACAGAAAAGTTGATAGAAGCAGAAGGGACTTGAAGACGATGTAATCAGTCCATCACCCTTGAAGTTTTGAGGTGGTCAGTCCCTCAGTCTGGAGAAGAGTATTGTTCCATAGTCTGAAAGAGTATGAAGTTGAAGTAAGGATGGAGCCTTATATACCTCCAGGAGGTGAGATGTAGGCCGCTAGTAGAGGTAAGAATGTAGTCGTTGGGAGGTCACGTCCCTTTAAAATCCAGCCACTCTCACTAGTAGAAGTTGTCGAAGTTGTTTTCTGTCCTATACCAAGATGCCATTGTGTTGCAGTGTCTGACAGAGTGAATATTAAAATGGTGTAAAATACCGACAAGTTGTTAGGTAAGACACACATGCAACAGTTAGGTAGCTTTAGTTCAGATTATGGAATAATACTCTTCTCCAGACTGAGGGACTGACCACCTCAAAACTTCAAGGGTGATGGATTGATTACATAGTCTTCAAGTATCTTCTGCTTCTATCAACTTTTCTATACTCGACTGAAGAAGCCTACTGTGTAGGTGAAACGTTTCGAAATAAAGCTACCTAACTGTTGCATATGCGTCTTTCCTAACACCTTGTAAATACTTGTAGAAATTAAGATGTATTATTATTTTTCAAGTTGGGTGTCTGGCACAACACCGGGTCAGCTTTGGTGGCCCTCAACACCACCAACAACAACAACAATTGTCTGTCTTAATATCCTGGCTGATCCTCATTGTATCAAACTGGATTAAAGGAGGAGGATGATGATTAACAGCCAATCCAGCATTAATTTGTGAGGTAAGCAGGCAGGGAAACTAGTATTTCTAGAATTTGGTAAAAACGGTAGCAATAAGGAAAAGAATGGTAGATGCCAGTGGTGAGTGACGTTACCAAGGCGACCATCAGCCACAAGAAATAATTTCCTACTGGACAGAGAGTTCTCTCATAAATAAACCCCTCAAGGGAGGTTCCTTGACCCTAGTGAGGACTCGTTATATGGGGAACTGGATCTGCTCCGATTTCCTGAACTGATCCTGAATAACTTCCATTAAACCCCCACCCACGTGTGCTGTATAATCCTACGGGTTTAGTGCTCCGCCATGATGATGATGATAATCCCTTATATAAAGCAGCTAAAATGTCATCAGTCAAAACCCTAATGTAAACTAAACCAAAAATTATGCTGTTAGATAACTGATATATTCCACTAGGTGCCAGACCTGCCACCCGGGAGACTCACTAACTTTGTTGTAACTTTATTTAGGTACACATGAATACAGTTACACAAGTTATCATACATAGTAACATACTTGTAAATTACATACGATAACCTAAAACAGTCAAAGGGTTCTTGAAGTAAGCAAATTCATTTACGTACTGGTACACATAAGTACTGTTTCACAAATTTAGGTGACAACAGTTATCATACACAGTAGGATGTTTAAATTACCTAGGATTACCCCCCAAAAATTAGACAGTGACTTATTTCCATTGGTGATGTGTGTCCGGTGGCCCGATGGTCTGGTGGCTACAGCTCCCGCTTCACACACGGAGGGCCCGGGTTCGATTCCCGGCGGGTGGAAATTCCGACACGTTTCCTTACACCTATTGTCCTGTTCACCTAGCAGCAAATAGGTACCTGGGTGTTAGTCGACTGGTGTGGGTCGCATCCTGGGGGACAAGATTAAGGACCCCAATGGAAATAAGTTAGACAGTCCTCGATGACGCACTGACTTTCTTGGGTTATCCTGGGTGGCTAACCCTCCGGGGTTAAAAATCCGAACAAAATCTTATCTTATCTTATCTTATCTCTGTCACTCATTTGCCTATCTGAATTTTAAAATTATTTAAAAATTAGAAGACAAAATTAAACTAGCAAGTTTCCAGATTATGTACATTATTATATGATTAATTTATCTGTAATGTAAATAAGTCACTTTTTCAGACTTTTTTTTTTGGGTGGGCGATTATCCTAAGTAACTTACACACATGTTACTATGCATGAAGATTGCACTTGTGTGTACCTATACCTAAATAAGCTACTTATTTACAGTGATGACTGACATTGGTCACAGTCAGGTAACAGTCATAATTAATCAAGAATATAACGTAGTAATGATTGTCAGGTGTGAGAACATATGAGCAACTAATGAAAAATTTAGTGTAGGTATGTTTCAACACATGCTCCAGGAGCTTAATAAAGTAATTACAGAGTGAAACGTAGAAATAATGTCCAATTAATTGCTCATTTGTCCTACCTAACTTAGTGGCAATATTCTGTCAGGTTGATCACAGGCAGATAACAATTAATTAGAATATAACATAGGATAAATAAGGTAATCATATTCCCCAAGAGGATACATTTGACTTAAAGTGCTTAGCTAACAGCAAATAATAAATTTTAAAAGAAAAAGGTATGTAGTTATGCATAGCATTTTTGACAGTTATATGATGGCCTGGTCGCTAAAGCTTTCACACGGTAAGGGTCTGCGTTAGATTAGCAGCGTGGGTAGAAACATTGGGCGTGTTTCTTTACACTGGTGGTCTATGTTCACCCATCAGTAAAATGGGTACCTGGGAGTTAGGCAACTGGTGTGGGTCACATCCTGGAACAAGGACCTAATTTGCCCGAAATGCTCTGCATAACAATGGGCTTTCTGTGTAGTAGTATGTCACTAATGTTAGCTAGGCCTGTATACCATATAAATGTAGTAAATAAAGATAGTGGAACCTCGGCTTCCGAGTTTTATCCATTCCATGACCTTGCTCGTATCCCAATCTGCTTGTATGCTGAGTCAGTTTTCCTCATTTAAATTTATTGAAATGCCATTAATTCATTCCAAAGGAATTCCTGCTCTCAGAAGGCATGAATACGATGCTAATATTAACTCTATGGCTTATTTATCTATCACAATTCATCTAATATGACATAAACGATATAAATAACATGGAAACCTGATACATACTGCAGAATGAATAAAATGTCATTGTGACAAGTGGTGGCCGCCATTCCCTACCTCAAGCGGCCACCTTGTTGTAGGTCAGCTGGGGAGACCTCCCGCCATCCCCCGACACCACCATCCTAGCTTACGTGTTCAGTTCCATTTCTCTCCTACAAGCTAGCTGTGTTTGTGAATTGTGTTTTGATCTTTTAATTACCATATCTTGTATTTGCCAAGCAATCATGACACGCATTAGGCATACCAGTGCTGCTGAATGACTTGCTTGACTGAATCACTTACTGACTTGACTGAATGACTTTACTGACTGACTGACTGAAAGTTAGACTCACTGAAAAGGACCCTGAAATGGTGTCTAGAGTGGCTGATGTCTTACCATCAGTTGTATAATGTACTGCAAGTTAAAATATAATAAAAATCCATTACAGACAGCAACCACCCAGGGAAGTACTACCGTCCTGCCAGATGACTGTGAAACAGAAACCTGTAACTGTTTTGCATGATGGTAGGATTGCTGGTGTCTTTTTTCTGTCTCATAAACATGCTAGATAACAGGGATATCTTGCTACTCCTACTTACACTTTGGTCACACTTCACAGACACACACTTGCATATATATATATACATACATCTAGGTTTTTCTCCTTTTTCTAAATAGCTCTTGTTCTTTATTTCTTCTATTGTCCATGGGGAAGTGGAAAAGAATCTTTCCTCCGTAAGCCATGCGTGTCGTATGAGGCGACTAAAATGCCAGGAGCGATGGGCTAGTAACCCCTTCTCCTCTAGACATTTACTAAAAAAGAGAAGAAGAAAAATTTTATAAAACTGGGATGCTTGAATGTGTGTGGATGTAGTGCGGATGACAAGAAACAGATGATTGCTGATGTTATGAATGAAAAGAAGTTGGATGTCCTGGCCCTAAGCGAAACAAAGCTGAAGGGGGTAGGGGAGTTTAAATCTGGAGTATCTGAGAGAGTTAGAGCTAAGGAAGGGGTAGCAGTAATGTTGAAGGATCAGTTATGCAAGGAGAAAAGAGAATATGAATGTGTAAATTCAAGGATTACGTGGATTAAAGTAAAGGTTGGATGGGAAAAGTGGGTCATAATAAGCGTGTATGGACCTGGAGAAGAGAGGAATGTAGAGGAGAGAGATTTTGGGAGATGTAAAGTGAATGTATAGGAACCTTTGAACCAAGTGAGAGAGTAATTGTGATAGGGGACCTGAATGCTAAAGTAGGAGAAACTTTCAGAGAGGGTGTGGTAGGTAAGTTTGGGGTGCCAGGTGTAAATGATAATGGGAGCCCTTTGATTGAACTTTGTATAGAAAGGGGTTTAGTTATAGGTAATACATATTTTAAGAAAAAGAGGATAAATAAGTATACAAGACATGATGTAGGGCAAAATGACAGTAGTTTGTTGGATTATGTATTGGTAGATAAAAGACTGTTGAGTAGACTTCAGGATCTGCATGTTTATAGAGGGGCCACAGATATATCAGATCACTTTTTAGTTGTAGCTACATTGAGAGTAAAAGGTAGATGGGATACAAGGAGAATAGAATCATCAGGGAAGAGAGAGGTGAAGGTTTATAAACTAAAAGAGGAGGCAGTTAGGGTAAGATATAAACAGCTATTGGAGGATAGATGGGCTAATGAGAGCATAGGCAATGGGGTTGAAGAGGTATGGGGTAGGTTTAAAAATGTAGTGTTAGAGTGTTCAGCAGAAGTTTGTGGTTACAGGAAAGTGGGTGTGGGAGGGAAGAGGAGCGATTGGTGGAATGATGATGTAAAGAGAGTAGTAAGGGAGAAAAAGTTAGCATATGAGAAGTTTTTACAAAGTAGAAGTGATGCAAGGAGGGAAGAGTATATGGAGAAAAAGAGAGAGGTTAAGAGAGTGGTGAAGCAGTGTAAAAAGAGAGCAAATGAGAGAGTGGGTGAGATGTTATCAACAAATTTTGTTGAAAATAAGAAAAAGTTTTGGAGTGAGATTAACAAGTTAAGGAAGCCTAGAGAACAAATGGATTTGTCAATAAAAAATAGGAGAGGAGAGTTATTAAATGGAGAGTTATAGGTATTGGGAAGATGGAGGGAATATTTTGAGGAATTGTTAAATGTTGATGAAGATAGGGAAGCTGTGATTTTGTGTATAGGGCAAGGAGGAATAACATCTTGTAGGAGTGAGGAAGAGCCAGTTGTGAGTGTGGGGGAAGTTCGTGAGGCAGCAGGTAAAATGAAAGGGGGTAAGGCAGCTGGGATTGATGGGATAAAGATAGAAATGTTAAAAGCAGGTGGGGATATAGTTTTGGAGTGGTTGGTGCAATTATTTAGTAAATGTATGGAAGAGGGTAAGGTACCTAGGGATTGGCAGAGAGCATGCATAGTTTCTTTGTATAAATGCAAAGGGGACAAAAGAGAGTGCAAAAATTATATGGGGGATAAGTCTGTTGAGTATACCTGGTAAAGTGTATGGTAGAGTTATTATTGAAAGAATTAAGAGTAAGACAGAGAATAGGATAGCAGATGAACAAGGAGGCTTTAGGAAACTTAGGGGGTGCGTGGACCAGGTGTTTACAGTGAAACATATAAGTGAACAGTATTTAGATAAGGCTAAAGAAGTTTTTGTGGCATTTATGGATTTGGAAAAGGCATATGACAGGGTGGATAGGGGGGCAATGTGGCAGATGTTGCAGGTGTATGGTGTAGGAGGTAGGTTACTGAAAGCAGTGAAGAGTTTTTACAAGGATAGTGAGGCTCAAGTTTGTGTATATAGGAAAGAGGGAGACTATTTCCCAGTAAAAGTAGGCCTTAGACAAGGATGTGTGATGTCACTGTGGTTGTTTATTATATTTATAGATGGGGTTGTAAGAGAAGTAAATGCGAGGGTCTTGGCAAGAGGCGTGGAGTTAAAAGATGAAGAATCACACATAAAGTGGGAGTTGTCACAGTTGCTTTTTGCTGATGACACTGCTCTTGGGAGATTCTGAAGAGAAGTTGCAGAGGTTGGTGGATGAATTTGGTAGGGTATGCAAAAGAAGAAAATTAAAAGTGAATACAGGAAAGAGTAAGGTTATGTTGATAACAAAAAGATTAGGTGATGAAAGATTGGATATCAGATTGGAGGGAGAGAGTATGGAGGTGGTGAATGTATTAAGATATTTGGGAGTGGACGTGTCAGCAGATGGGGTCTATGAAAGATGAGGAGAATCATAGAATTGATGAGGGGAAAAGGGTGAGAGGTGCACTTAGGAGTCTGTGGAGACAAAGAACTTTGTCCTTGGAGGCAAAGAGGGGAATGCATGAGAGTATAGTTTTACCAACGCTCTTGTATGGGTGTGAAGCATGGGTGATGAATGTTGCAGCGAGGAGAAGGCTGGAGGCAGTGGAGATGTCATGTCTGAGGGCAATGTGTGGTGTGAATATAATGCAGAGAATTCGTAGTTTGGAAGTTAGGAGGAGGTGCGGGATTACCAAAACTGTTGTCCAGAGGGCTGAGGAAGGGTTGTTGAGGTGGTTCAGACATGTAGAGAGAATGGAGTGAAACAGAATGACTTCAAGAGTGTATCAGTCTGTAGTGGAAGGAAGGCGGGGTAGGGGTCGGCCTATGAAAGGTTGGAGGGAGGGGGTAAAGGAGGTTTTGTGTGCGAGGGGCTTGGACTTCCAGCGGGCGTGCGTGAGCGTGTTTGATAGGAGTGAATGGAGACAAATGGTTTTTAATACTTGACGTGCTGTTGGAGTGTGAGCAAAGTAACATTTATGAAGGGATTCAGGGAAACTGGCAGGCCAGGCTTGAGTCCTGGAGATGGGAAGTACAGTGCCTGCACTCTGAAGGAGGGGTGTTAATGTTGCGTTTAAAAACTGTAGTGTAAAGCACCATTCTGGAAAGACAGTGATGGAGTGACTGATGGTGAAAGTTTTTCTTTTTCGGGTCACCCTGCCTTGGTGGGAATCGGCCAGTGTGTTAATAATAATTATAATAAAAAATACAGAATTTATGCACATTCCATTACAATCACCAACTTCAGTACCAGAACCTCTATCATCCACCTCAGCCCAGTAGGTCCATAGCATAACTCTCCACTCTTCACAATCGTCGAAAAACACCAGCACCCACAATTTAAGGTAAGAAATACTATTATTTCTGTTGCACTTATAGTCTTAAGCAGTAAAAACAACATAATATATCATAATGAACTATAATTATATACTCACTTTTACTTTTGTAAGATCTGGAGGTCTAAAAACAAAAAAAAAGTTAGTTTGAGGGAGAAGCTCACGTCTTGAATTTTTGCTTGTATCCAGATTATTATTATTATTATTATAATCAAGAGGGAAGCGCTAAACCCGGAGGATTATACAGCACTTGTATCCAGAAACAAATCGACTGAGTGACTGCTCGTATCCTGAAAAACTCGTATGGTGGGGCACTCATAAGCCGAGGTTCCACTGTATTATTATTATTAACAATATAAAAGTACAAATTATTAGACTTGGTACATAAAATTACATAACATTGTAATACAAATTTTATGAATAAAAATGCATTTAATGAAGGGCATTAAATTAAGAATTAATGTTTAATTAAGCTTAACTTTAATAAGAATTAAAATTATATAGGTAGTAGGTTGGTAGACAGCAACCACCCAGGGAAGTACTACCGTCCTGCCAGATGACTGTGAAACAAAAACCTGTAACTGTTTTGCATGATGGTAGGATTGCTGGTTTCTTTTTCGGTCTCATAAACACGCTAAGATAACAGGGATATCTTGCTACTCCTACTTACACTTTGGTCACACTTCACAGACACGCACATGCATATATATATATACATACATCTAGGTTTTTCTCCTTTTTCTAAATAGCTCTTGTTCTTTTTTATTTCTTCTATTGTCCATGGGGAAGTGGAAAAGAATCTTTCCTCCGTAAGCCATGCGTGTCGTATGAGGCGACTAAAATGCCGGGAGCAATGGGCTAGTAACCCCTTCTCCTGTATACAATTACTAAAAAAGAGAAGAAGAAAAACTTTGTAAAACTGGGTTGCTTAAATGTGCGTGGATGTAGTGCGGATGACAAGAAACAGATGATTGCTGATGTTATGAATGAAAAGAAGTTGGATGTCCTGGCCCTAAGCGAAACAAAGCTGAAGGGGGTAGGAGAGTTTCAGTGGGGGGAAATAAATGGGATTAAATCTGGAGTATCTGAGAGAGTTAGAGCAAAGGAAGGGGTAGCAGTAATGTTAAATGATCAGTTATGGAAGGAGAAAAGAGAATATGAATGTGTAAATTCAAGAATTATGTGGATTAAAGTAAAGGTTGGATGCGAGAAGTGGGTCATAATAAGCGTGTATGCACCTGGAGAAGAGAGGAATGCAGAGGAGAGAGAGAGATTTTGGGAGATGTTAAGTGAATGTATAGGAGCCTTTGAACCAAGTGAGAGAGTAATTGTGGTAGGGGACTTGAATGCTAAAGTAGGAGAAACTTTTAGAGAGGGTGTGGTAGGTAAGTTTGGGGTGCCAGGTGTAAATGATAATGGGAGCCCTTTGATTGAACTTTGTATAGAAAGGGGTTTAGTTATAGGTAATACATATTTTAAGAAAAAGAGGATAAATAAGTATACACGATATGATGTAGGGCGAAATGACAGTAGTTTGTTGGATTATGTATTGGTAGATAAAAGACTGTTGAGTAGACTTCAGGATGTACATGTTTATAGAGGGGCCACAGATATATCAGATCACTTTCTAGTTGTAGCTACACTGAGAGTAAAAGGTAGATGGGATACAAGGAGAATAGAAGCATCAGGGAAGAGAGAGGTGAAGGTTTATAAACTAAAAGAGGAGGCAGTTAGGGTAAGATATAAACAGCTATTGGAGGATAGATGGGCTAATGAGAGCATAGGCAATGGGGTCGAAGAGGTATGGGGTAGGTTTAAAAATGTAGTGTTAGAGTGTTCAGCAGAAGTTTGTGGTTACAGGAAAGTGGGTGCAGGAGGGAAGAGGAGCGATTGGTGGAATGATGATGTAAAGAGAGTAGTAAGGGAGAAAAAGTTAGCATATGAGAAGTTTTTACAAAGTAGAAGTGATGCAAGGAGGGAAGAGTATATGGAGAAAAAGAGAGAAGTTAAGAGAGTGGTGAAGCAATGTAAAAAGAGAGCAAATGAGAGAGTGGGTGAGATGTTATCAACAAATTTTGTTGAAAATAAGAAAAAGTTTTGGAGTGAGATTAACAAGTTAAGAAAGCCTAGAGAACAAATGGATTTGTCAGTTAAAAATAGGAGAGGAGAGTTATTAAATGGAGAGTTAGAGGTATTGGGAAGATGGAAGGAATATTTTGAGGAATTGTTAAATGTTGATGAAGATAGGGAAGCTGTGATTTCGTGTATAGGGCAAGGAGGAATAACATCTTGTAGGAGTGAGGAAGAGCCAGTTGTGAGTGTGGGGGAAGTTCGTGAGGCAGTAGGTAAAATGAAAGGGGGTAAGGCAGCCGGGATTGATGGGATAAAGATAGAAATGTTAAAAGCAGGTGGGGATATAGTTTTGGAGTGGTTGGTGCAATTATTTAATAAATGTATGGAAGAGGGTAAGGTACCTAGAGATTGGCAGAGAGCATGCATAGTTCCTTTGTATAAAGGCAAAGGGGATAAAAGAGAGTGCAAAAATTATAGGGGGATAAGTCTGTTGAGTGTACCTGGTAAAGTGTATGGTAGAGTTATAATTGAAAGAATTAAGAGTAAGACGGAGAATAGGATAGCAGATGAACAAGGAGGCTTTAGGAAAGGTAGGGGGTGTGTGGACCAGGTGTTTACAGTGAAACATATAAGTGAACAGTATTTAGATAAGGCTAAAGAGGTCTTTGTGGCATTTATGGATTTGGAAAAGGCGTATGACAGGGTGGATAGGGGGGCAATGTGGCAGATGTTGCAAGTGTATGGTGTAGGAGGTAGGTTACTGAAAGCAGTGAAGAGTTTTTACGAGGATAGTGAGGCTCAAGTTAGAGTATGTAGGAAAGAGGGAAATTTTTTCCCAGTAAAAGTAGGCCTTAGACAAGGATGTGTGATGTCACCGTGGTTGTTTAATATATTTATAGATGGGGTTGTAAGAGAAGTAAATGCGAGGGTCTTGGCAAGAGGCGTGGAGTTAAAAGATAAAGAATCACACACAAAGTGGGAGTTGTCACAGCTGCTCTTTGCTGATGACACTGTGTTCTTGGGAGATTCTGAAGAGAAGTTGCAGAGATTGGTGGATGAATTTGGTAGGGTGTGCAAAAGAAGAAAATTAAAGGTGAATACAGGAAAGAGTAAGGTTATGAGGATAACAGAAAGATTAGGTGATGAAAGATTGAATATCAGATTGGAGGGAGAGAGTATGGAGGAGGTGAACGTATTCAGATATTTGGGAGTGGACGTGTCAGCGGATGGGTCTATGAAAGATGAGGTGA